>NC_060278.1:80071828-80309270 GCF_021613505.1 Equus quagga
GTCACCGGCCCCGCGGCGCGGCCTGCGCCCCCCATCCCGTTTCCCGGGTCCCCGCGCTCGCCGGCCGCCCGGGCCGCGGGGCCCGTGGATGCCCGGGGACCCCGGGGCGCTCCCCGCTGTCGGCCGCGGGAGCCGCAGCGCGCCGGGGCCCTCAGGCCGCGCCGCGGGGACGCAAGTGGGGTCCCCTCGGGACCGGGCTGGCCGCCGCCGCCTCCCGGGCCCTCGGCCCGCATGTCCTGGGGGCGCTCTCCCCTCGCCCTCCCCGGGCGTGAGCGCGGGCATCCCCGCGCCCCGGAATTCGGGACCATCGAGCAGGGGGATGCCTTTTACATTTTCTCTTTCTTCTCTCCTACAAAGGCTGCGCCAAGTAATTTTAGAAGCGGCGGCTCCCACCCCAGGGTCCTTCTGTCTGGCTTGTCCCCCGGGGGTCGTGGGTCCCCCTTGTTGCCACCTTGCTGGAAAGAGAAATTGATATTTTCGATTGTGACTACGTTAAGGGCGCAGGATTTCCTCCTTCGTTTGACTCTTGATGTCCCCTTGGATGGGTAGCTGACAGGAACTCGGCCTACAGGCTGAGGGTTTGAAGCATGACTGATGGGAAATTCTCGATTATCAGGGCAAAGGGTAAATGCGGGCAAATGCAGGTGGAAGAAAGTCACCCATGAGGGACTTCTGGGTCTGGGGCATTATTAGCAGTAGCTGCTGCTTTTATTCTTGCAGTGCTGGGAGGAGAGGCGCGGGAAGATGCTGTCTCTGCTGACATTTGGGTCATCCGTGTGCCGAGAAGCCTGGGGATGTGTGAGTTGGCAGACCGGGAGTCCTGAGACAGTGTGGTTGGAGCTGTCATTAATTGGCCATGTGACCTCCCTTGGTCAGTTTCTTCCTTTAAAGCCAGAGACTAGAATCAGGGGTGGCTGGAGCCTTTTTATTTTTATGTTTTTGCATTTGAATGCTGCTAGGCTGGACCTCACCATTTCCAGTTGTCTACACCTGACTTTTCACCTTTGCACTTGAGTTTGCCCTCCTGGCCCCTGAAGACATTTGATTCTGGTGAGATTTATAAAGGGCTTTGCAGCTCAAAAATTCTTAATTCTCTGCTGGGTGATGGTTGACTCTATCAGGATCACTGCTGAACCTATCACTCCTGGTCTCTCTTAACTCATCCACGATTTCATAGTTTTTGGGCGATGGCCTTTTAAAAGGCCTGCAGTGGGTGTGCCCGGTGTAAGCCCTCATGGCACACTTGTTAAAAGGAGGCGAGTGGGTGTGTCCAGCCTGCTGCCTCTTTCACCTGAGAGCTTGAGCATGAGCTGTCTGCTTTCTAGACTCTTTCCTTTGCCAAAATGGCGCGTGCCTTCTTTCTTTGAATACCAGGGCGTTTGTTTTTTGGTTTCTTTGCTCAAAGTGCAGAGTGATTTTTTTTTTCTTTTAAGAAAATAAGTATTTCAAGAGCTTTTCATATTGACAGTTTTTTGTTGCATGGCAGTTGTGTTTTCTGGCTGTGGCACCATTACTTAAGCTGAGTTTTAATATCTGTTGGGATGTTTCAGAAATGCTTATGGAAGTACCTGGCTAGAACGTCGGAGAGAGTTTTGCTAGGTTTCACGCTTTGCATAGCAAAGTGTAGTGGACTTAGCGTGGCAAAAATGAGGCGTCGTCCCAGGAGCAAGCTCAGGTAGCCTTCCATCCATGAGCCAATCTGCTAATCCAGTGCCAGGTGCTGTCGAACACATCATTGTTGAATAAAACCCAGTGTTTTGCCCTCCAGGAGCCTAAGGTCTGGTTTGCTGGATATCGAAAATCCTGATTAACTCTTAGTATCCTCTTCCGTGTCTCTGAAGGCAAACCTGGGATCAATTTGGGCACTCCTTTCTGGCACCAGTGGTAGCTTGAGGAATTTTCCCATTTTGGTTAAGAGAATTAAAAGTCAGCAGGCATAATTTGCAATTATATAGTGCTTTGTACTAGTAAATGAAAGCTTTTTAAAAACGTGTTTAATCCTCTTAGGCTTTTTTAATTTAAACATTTTACAGTCCTTCCTTGACCCATTTGCCAGCGTCGCCTATAAAACTCCCAGCACACAAGTCGGTTCCCAACGCCCGGTAACCTCATTAATTCATTTTCCCTCCCTGCTGCTCTTCCAGTTATATTCTCCTCCGAGGGCTGCTGTGTCTGGGCTTTCTTTTATTCTTTTGCTAGGGAACATTCCTGCTCCAGGTTGAGCTGTGCGTTACTGCTGCGGGGTTTAAACGAGCCCTTTGTGGCGCTCTCTTCCTCCTCTCCCTGGCATGGCTATTTCTAGCCTGTGATTTGGTCGCAGGGTCTCGGGTGTTGGCTCTCCAATTATTGAGGTCTGCTTGCAGCTTATGCTTTTCATAGGCCTTTCACACCTTTAATACATTTGTTGAGAGGCTACTGATGCCACGTGGAGATTCCCTGCCCATATGGAGCTCACACTCCAGTGGAGGGGAGGCAGACAATGAGACTTCACACTCTGAAGAAGAATCTGGTGGGATCGGGGGTATTAAGTGTTGGGATGGGAGCTGACATTCTAGGAAGGGTGGGACGGGAGGGCCTGAGTCATCTTTGAGTGAAAATGTGAAGGAAGTGGATCATGTGGGTATCTGGGGGAAGAGCATTCCAGGTGGAGGAAACAGCAGCTGCAAAGGGCCTGAGGCAGCAGAGGGAGAGAATTTGGTTTTGAGGTCACAGAGACAATGAGAGTTGGATCATGTTAGGCTGTGCAGCACCTAGGAAGGCCTGTAGATTTTACTTTGAGGGGAGTGGGAGCCATTGGAGGATTTTGAGTAGAGGAGGGACACGGACTGACTTCGCTTTGAATGGGGACGTGCTGGCTGTTGCTGTGTGAGAACAGACTGAAGGCAGGGAGGACAGGATTGGGCTGCAGGGCAACCAGCTAGTGCAGGGCTGAGGACCCTGGGTCAGTCCGGGAGATGCAGGGGAGTGGTAAGCAGTGGTCTCATTGTGAAGTGGGGCTGAGGAGATTGCTGATGGACTAGATGTGGGAGGTGAGAAAGAGAGTTGAGGGCCGTACTGAGGTTTCTGGCCTGAGCACCGAGCATGAAATTGGCCATGAACTGAGACGCCCAAGGAGCCGTACAGGTCATGTTAAGTTGCTATGATGCAGTGGCGAAGGAGGGAGTGGATGTTTTGGGGAAGATCCTTCTCTATGGAAATGTAAATCTTCTTGGGAACTTCTCATTGTCCTTTGCTTTATTTCTCTCCTCTGACCTCAGGTCTAGGTGGCCCCTAAGGCCCTCTGTGAATATTTACCCCATGAAGGAGAGGTCCATCGATTCATTCATTCATTAACCATTTCTTGCACTACTTCATTTTGCGTGTTATGCGAGCCTAGAATCTAAAGAGAGCACGAAAAGCAAAAATCTGGATTTGTCAAAAATGCCCCTTGACAAGTCCCTAAGTCCCAGAAAGTGTGGCAGACATGATTTGCATATACCGAAAGCCTAGGTATTCGGGTGTAATGAGTGAGGGAACGCACAGCTTATAATTTCAGGGAGGATCTCGTTCAGGACTTAAGTCAAGCGTTCGCACTGCCCGGAACGTCTCAGCAACTGTAGATCGCAGCTCGAAGCCTCTTCCTGTTAGCCACTGTCTTGACTCAAATTCTTCCTTATTCATTGTTTCTCTGCAGCCTCGATGAGTCCTTCAGGTTTGTCCTTCAGCGAGAAGGTCAGGGTTGCCTTGGGCCTCTGCTTGCCCGGCTGCCCCAAGCCGTGGCTCTCTCTGGTCCATGGTGGGGAAAGCCTTCTTCATTCACAGGTTCTTTCCATACATTTCCCTCCCAAAGCAGGTGATCCTTCAGGCCTCCTTGTGTCAGCTGCCCTGGGGCATCTCAGTGAGTGCCCGGCTCACCCGGCTCAGTGGCCACCTCTCTCATTGACATGTCTGTGATCTTTCAGAGTTCAATCCCCTCATCTTTAAGTTGCATGAGAGAGCAGTTTGAAAGATGCTCTTCTCTCCAGGAGGGTCTCCAAACAGTAGAGGGGACCCAAGAAAGACTAGACAGTGAGCCCCATGTGTTAGCCAATGCAATAATGGTGGCACCCACGGGCATCAGTTTTGTGCTGGGCACTTCAGGTCATTGTTGTTAGTCCTAACAACTGGTGGGCAAGGTGGTTCTGGTCTGCATTTTATCGATGAAGGAACTGGAGCTTGGTTAACTTCTCTAAGTTAACTCTTGGGTCTTTTTTTTTTTTTGAGGACGATTAGCCCTGAACTAACATCTGCCGCCAATCCTCCTCTTTTTGCTGAGGACGACTGGCCCTGAGCTAACATCCATGCCCATCTTCCTCTACTTTCTATGCGGGACGCCTACCACAGCATGGTGTGCCTAAGCGGTGCCATGTCCGCACCTGGGATCCAAACCTGCGAACCCCGGGCCGCCGAAGTGGAACGTGTGAACTTAACTGCTGCGCCACAGGGCCAGCCCCCTGCGTTTCTAACAAGTTCTCAGGTGATGAGTATGCTGCTGGGGGAGGAACCACCAGCACCTGGTTTGTAAATCATTTTATTGGAACACAGCCATGTCAGAGACTGAATGACCTGCAAGCCTGAAATCTTTGCTCTCTGGCCCTTTATAGAGAAAGTGTGCTTCCCCATAATATATATGTGATCAGTGCTGAGCATTTTCTATTGAGTTCATATTTTATTCTCAAGAGCTCTTTTATATGTTAAGACATTGCTTAACAAATTAGCCCACAAAAGTATGGTATGGGGGAATAGATGCCTATTTTGAAGTGTTAGGGAGTATAACTAACATGACACTTCTTTTAAGTCTTTTGTTTTTTCTAAAAGTAATCTGAATTTTTTATTCCAGAAGCATCAGTGTTTGGTTTAATATGAAACATTTTTCCTCCTTAATCTTTGAATAAAGCTGATGCTACTAAATATGTTGTATTTAATCCTGCTTTCACTGTGTTTGAGAAATACGCTACTGAGATTTGCAATTTTTGGTCATAAGTTTCAAATATTTGTTCTATGCTTTGAATTCAAATCGTCAATCTTTTTCTTTCCCCTGTCTTCTCTACCCCAAGATTTTATAAATATTCACTTATATTTTCTCTTAGTTTTTTTTTATATTTAGCTATAATTAATGCAATATTTGTATTGGAGTGTGGTATGAAGATTATTTTTTCCTTTACACTTACTCCAGCACCGTTTATTCATTAATTTATCCTTTTCTTATTAATGTAAAAATAGCACCATAATCATATGCTGAATCTTTAGATCTGTCATAGGACTTATTCTTTTATTCCATTCCTTTGCCATGACCTTGCTGTTTTCATCATTATAATCACTTTATAGTAGGATTTTAAAATCTGGTATTGCCTATGCTCAATTTTTTTCCCAGTATTTTTCAATTTAAGGTTTCAAAATATATATATATATATATATATATTTTTTTTTTTTTTTGGTGAGGAAGATTGTTGCTGAGCTAACATCTGTGCCAGTCTTCCTCTATTTTGTATGTGGATGCCACCACAGCATGGCTTGGTGAGCGGTGTGTAGGTCCGTGCCTGGGATCTGAACTGCGAACCCTGGGCCGCCGAAGCGGAGCACGAACTTAACCACTCGGCCACGAAGCCGACCCGTATGCAGATCTTTTATAGCTGTCATTTTTATAGTCTTTCTTAAGATAGGGGCTGTAGATTTCTTGTTTATTGCTCTTTATTTTTAAATGTTTGCTATTTAGAATGAGGTGGTTTCCCCCTTGTTCCTCCCTTCTGCCCACATAGACACATAGTTTCCTAACTGGTGCAGAGCATATATCTACGTGCAGTCTATTTGTCTTATAACTGGCCACATGTATTATTCAGGGTAGTTAATGCCAGCCAAACCTGTGTCCTAACAAAGTAAACATTTCTTTCTCACGTTTTTCTGGGTGGTTCTCCCCTAAGTGGTGAGTTGAGGAACTAGGTTCTTTCCATCATATAGCACAACTGACTTCAAAATGTGGCCTCTAAATTTGCCGTGGAATTTTGTGCATGGAAGATTTTATTATGGGCCAAGCTTGGAAATAAGTGGTATTTTCTGCCACAGTCTCTTGGCCATGTGGTAGATGCCAGGGGGCTGGGAAACAGAGTTGTTTTGAGTGTCCGTGAGGAAAATGGACTAGCCCTGTGTCTGCTGTGGTCCTACCTAACCAGACTCTGTTACTCTTTTTCAACTGGTTCTCTTGAGTTTCTTGGGTATGCAATCACAATAGCTGCAAATGACCATTTTGGTTTTTTTTCTTCTTACAGTTAATACATTTCTTTTTCTTAATAAATCGTAGAGTACTTACAGAACAGCTTTAAATGTCGTAGTGGGCCTTATTCTCAGTTTTTATTGAAATGCAGTATTACGTATAGTCTTTATTAATATTGAAGTGTCCTATTTTCAATGTCTTTTCCACTAAATTAACATATCACACATGGTGTTTTTGAATGAACAAAGTTTGTCACCTTGACGTTGACCTTGAGATTTTGTGTAGCACAGAAATTCTTGATGGACTCTGTCCCTGTTATTGTGGTAATTCTCCAAAGAAGTTCCGTTTCCCTGCTGATTTGAGGATGACCTCAAATTTCTTGCCAGGAGGAATTATGAGAGTTCTGTCTCTCCTTCTGCCTCATCCCAAGGGCTTCTATTTTCTAGCCATGCCACCCTGTTGTGCGGCTGCTGGCGTCTTTTGTGTCAGGGCTTCTGACCTCCAGTCTTTGAAAATGTTCTCCCACAGAGAAGTTTTGTGGGTTCTTGTTTCTCTTCCTTTATTCTTTCGTCCCTGTGAAGATAAACTGAATATGCCAGCAATACCGATTTTCCTTTTCTGCTGAAGTTCTCCTTTTTGCTCCTGCTTCTTGACCCCCAGTGTGAGTTTGGGGCCTGCATTTCCAGGCTGCCCATCCAGCAGCCTGCGTCTGCCCCCACGCTGGATGATTGGTGTGGAGTGCGGTGTTTGCACCTTCCCCTCTTCGCTTCCCTGTGGGATCTCCTGTAGAGCCGGCCAGAGGGGCCCTGAATGCCAGGGGAGTGGAGGCTCAGAAGCCCTGGGAGTACGTGCGGTAGGAAATCTTGTTTCTTCGCTTGACCAGTAAGAACAGACACGGGTCCACTTCACTTTTTCTGGTGTTTAGTTCAGTGCTGAGGGTAGTGCTCTAAAGTGGCTTCAACTTTGTTTTCCACTCTGAGATCCCGTACTCATTGTTGTGTTTCTTGAATAGGTGTCAGTCAACTTCTAAAGTATATTTCCCAGACTTTGTTTTGACGGACTCACTTTTCATTGATATACATACGTCAGAGTGTGCGTGCATGTATCTCAAAAAAAGCTTTCCCAAAACCACATGTGACCTTATGTGCTGTGTATTCTGATACTTTCTATTCCTATTTTATGAAAAAAAAAATTAGTTGTGATGCCCTAACTTGACTTTTGTGATCTAGTTGTGAAATAACGTAGCTCCGCAGTGAGGCCTTCGAGTTGGAGAACTTGCTTCTCCCCACTGTCACATGGGAAAGGAACCACGTGAGGTTCTGTGGGAACGACGGGGGAGGAGCTCGACACAGAGTAACCTTAAAAAAAAGGCTTTATTGAGATATAATTAACATACCATAAAAGCCACCCTTTTTACGCTTGAGTTGTCTTTAGTGTACTCACTGAGTTGTGTTGGAACCATCACCTCCAACTTCAGAACATTATCATCACCCTGAAATGAAACCCCATACCTAGTGGCGGTCACTCCCTCTTTTCCGCTCCCCTGCAGCCTCTGGCACCCACTCACTTACATGGATTTCCTTTATCTGGACATTTCCTATAAATGGAATCATACCATATGTGGTCTTTTGTGATTGGCTTTTTACTTAGCATAATGTGTTTATGATTTATCGTAAAATCATTAAACATCATTAAAAATGATGTTTGATGATTTATTTATGTTGTAACATGTATCACTACCACATTTTATTTATCCACTAACCAGGTGATGGCCACTGGGGTTGTTATACATTTTAGCTATTATGAATTATGTTGTGAACGTTCGTGTACACGTTTTTATGTGATCGTTTTCAGTTCTCTTGGGTAAATATCACGAAGTGGAATTACTGGGTCATTTGGCAGTTTTATGTTTAACATTTTGAGTAACTGCCAGACTTTTCCAAAGTGGGTGTATCAGCAACATATGATGGTTCCAATTTCTCCACATCCTCGCCAACACGTGATTGTCTTTTTGATATAGCTGTTCTAGTGGGTATGAAGTGGTATCTCATTGTGGTTTTTATTTGCATTTCCCTAATGACTAACGAAGTGGAGTATGTTTTTAATTGTTTATTGGCCATTTGTATGTCTTCTTTGGAGAAAGGTCTACTCAAATCCTTTGCCTCTTTTTAAATTGGGTTATTGTCTTTTTATTGCTGATTTGTAAGATTTCTTTATGTAGTCTACATACCAGTTTCTTATCGAATATATAGTTTGTGAATAATTTTTTCCATTTTATGGGGTTGTCTTTTCACTTTCTTTCTGATAGCCTTTGAAACAGAAAAGTTTTTAATTTTGATGAAGTCCCATTTATCAATTATTTTTGTTGTTGCTTGTGCTTTTGCGCTCATATCCAAGAAAACATTGCCTAAAGCCAAGGTCACAAAGATTTACCCTTGTGTTTTCCTCTAAGAGTTTTATAGTTTTATCTCTTAGATTTAGGTCTCTGATTCATTTTGAGTTTATTTTTGTATGCGGTGTGAGGTAGGGGTCCAACTTCATTCCTTTACATATGGATTTCCCGTTGTCTCAGCATAATTTGTTGAAAAGACTATTCTTTCCCCCATTGAATTGTCCTGGCACCCTTGTTGACGATCACCTGACCAGAATGACCAAGTTTATTTCTGGATTCTCACTTCTTTTCCCATTGATTTATCTGTCTATCCTTATATCAGTATTACACTGTCTTAATTACTGTAGCTTTGTGTTAAGTTTTGAAATTGAAAAGTGTGAGTCCTTCAGTTTTGTTCTTTTTCAAGATTACTTTGGCTGTTTTGGGTCCTTTGCATTTCCATTTGAATTTTAGGATGAGTTTGTCAGTTTCTGCCAGAAAGGCAGATGGGATTTTGATAGTGATTGCTTTGAATCTATAGATCAATCTGGGTAGTATTGCCAAGAGTTACATGTTTGTAACTGAAAAATTTTAGGAGACAATATTTATCTGCACTAGGAGCAATGCATTCTGACATTCTAGCCCACT
Source organism: Equus quagga (assembly GCF_021613505.1). NCBI lineage: Eukaryota > Metazoa > Chordata > Mammalia > Perissodactyla > Equidae > Equus > Equus quagga. The sequence goes on from NC_060278.1 coordinate 80,081,077, forward strand.
CTAGCTTGCCTCATTCCATTCTTTTATTGTTTTTTAATTAAAAAAATTCCTGGGCCCCAGCCCACTCAGTTGACTTCTCCTCACTCTCATGAGCTCGTTATCTATTGTTAGAAAGACGTGCTTCAAGGCAGTGGTCCTCAACCTTGACAGCAAATTGGAATCATCTTGGGAACTTTAATAAACTACTTGCTGGTCTCATCCCAGAGATGGTACAGTTGATCAGGAGTACAGCCTGAGGGTCAGGGTTTCAAAAAAAAAAATCCCCCAGGTGATTCCAGTGTGCAGCCAGGGTCAAGAGCCGTTGCTCTAAGTGAACTAAAATCCAGATATTTACCGATTTTAAAGCCTTTGCATAGTTGACTGAACATAGTATGGGATGCAAATGTACATACTGCTTGCTGTAGATCCTCGTGGGAGAAGCATCAGGTCACATTGGTGAAGAATGCGTTAGAGAGGTCTGTTTATGCACTTTCTCTTAATTTAATATGATCACTGACATTGTTCTCCTGAGAAATTAAATGATTTTGCTGTTGACTTCCTCCTGGGTGTCTGTAGTTGTCCCTTGTCTGTATAGAGAACAAGGATAGAGCAGAGTCCCTGGAGAATATCTGTCATTTCTTAGGAGTTTGTGTGTCTTTTGCCTTCTTGCCGTAGGAAATGGAATGATTTGAGAAGAATATGCAGGAAATTCATAGCTCTTTTAGGGATTGTCATGTAAAGAACAGTGAAGGTACTGGTTAGAATTACTATTGAAGTACATGAAGCTATTGGTGAGAATTAAGATCAGAATTACTAGAGAAATATCTAGAAGTGGGACAGGTCTTAGAATATTAAGGAGTATTAGGATTGTGGTAAAAACTCTTACACATAAAGTAGCTTATTTTACTCAATATTGTTTTTTCTAGTTTATTTGAAGGGAAAATTTCTGTGTTTGTGTGTATGTATACATGCACACATATATGTATATTTGCATTTGCTTCAAAATATAAACCTATTTTTTTACTTAGGCATATCTTAGGCATATAACTGAATCATTAAATAACCCTTTAAAACATGATTTTTAACAGCTCATTTGTGCTGAATGCATCATGTTTTAGTTGACAAATCCTTCTATTGTTGGGCCTTTAGCTTGTGAGCTGGTTTTTGCTGTGGTGAGTATAGCACAATAATGAACAGCCTTGTATGGAAATCGATGGGCATTTTTCTATTTCTTTAGGCTCCATTTTTGGAAGGGGCATATTTGCATTTTTAGGGCCTTGACACTTACATGGCATACATGCCAGATACTGCAGCCAGGTTAATGGGCTTCTTCCTATATTTAAACTTTTTTCTTTGCTTTCTTTTTAAACCAATTTGGGTGAAGAATAGAATCATCATGTTTAGTTTGCTTTTTTTTGATAACTAGTAAGTTTGAACACTTTTAATGAGTTTTTTGGCCGTTTATATTTTCTTTGACTTATTCATTTCCTTTACCAATTTTTCTGGTTTCGTGTTTGCCTTTTTCCTGGTGATTTATAGCGGTGCTTTTTATATCCAAGATATTAGCACTTTAATAAATGTTACAAATATTTTTCCCATTTTGTCTTGTAATTTTATTTTAAGATGTATTTGAGAAGTTTTATTTGTAGATCGTATTTCTTGGTTTAGTTTTCAAAATAAAAATCTCAGTTTTCAAACTTTAAAGTTTCAAAGGAAGCATTTTGCTTTTTTTTCATTTTATTTTTTTTATTGTGGTAACATTGGTGTATAACATTATATAAATTTCAGGTGTACATCATTATATTTCCATTTCTGTGTAGATTACATCGTATTCATCACCCAAAGACTAATTACCATCCAGGGAACCATTTTTCTTAAAGATAAATAAAAATCTATCAGAATGTGATTTAGTTTAAAATATTTTTTAGATTTCAAATCTGCTTTGCCTGTTAGAGTATGATAAGAATAATCAGCTGAACTAAAAAAGATAAAATTTGAACGTGAAGATTTTCAACATCTAGGTCCCAGTAAATGAGAACTTGACGTGGGATTTCCTGAAAGTTGGGTACTCTTATTTTAAACAGTCCGAAAGGAGAGCCAGGTGTCATTTACAAGCTTTTCCCTCCAGTTTCGAGTTCTGATGCTTCTGGTGTTTAGTGCTTCCCTCTGTGCACATGTGGTGGCGATTTTGGGCTGATGGAGCTCTTGTGCCTTAATTCCTTACTTTTGCTTCAGTGCTATTAAAAAATAAGATTTGAGACTTTTGCTCCATACTTCCATAATAGCCTTGCATGACTTTTCTAATTATATTCTTTAGGCTTTTTCCAAAAAATGGGCTTCCCTTCGTATTCCAGGTCTCTGGAAACACTTGTCCTAACTAGATTTTAGGTCTTGTTAGTCTTGTTAACTCCTTAAAGTTGTGGATGGGAATTTAGTAATGCGTGTAGCACGCACAGGGAGCAGGCACCAAGCGCCCTCTGCGCATATCCTGGCGTTATTTTCCTCTTGACAGTTTCTGGTGAGCAATGAATCCCGTCTGGGTTCTGGTTCTCCCGCTGCTTCCAGTTGGGTTTGTCTCTGCTTCCCCTCGGTGCCCCCCACTGCCATCGGAGGGTGGGGCTTTGGGATTTCTGAGCCCTTTGTGTTCATTGTTTCATTGTCCCACGCAGTTTTATCAAGCACCCTCTTCGGCTGAGTGGTGGGTCAGACACTGGGGCACAGCTAGCGGGAAACAGCCCGCCTGGGACTCCCTCATGACCGTTTCCAGGTCTTTCCTGGTTCTGAGTTCAGAATTCTGACCCTGAGTCACATTAATCAGATTATGATCTAATCTTGATCACTCCTAGACATTTTGGAAAGGCTTTAGGGTTAGCGTACGTAAAATAGGCTTTTCACCTTGAACTCGACACTGCTTATTCACAGGCTAAGGCAGAGTTTAAGGAGAAAATGGAACTGTTTGTGTTAGCCGAGTTTGACATATTACCACCAATTGCCGTTGGGCTGCGTTTTTAACTGGGTTGTTTTGCCAGGAATATAAATCAGGCATTACTCCTCAGATCCTCAGGTAACTGGGAAGACTGTCGAAGCCCCCGTTTTTCTTGAATTAAGTGTTTATTGCTTGATTTGTAATATGGGATTAGGTATGTTAAGTGAAGGAAAGGCTTTTAAAATTTTTTTGAAAGACAGTTGCAACTTAAGCATGTGGGCAAAATTACTTTTAGTGACTTGTTTTGCATATGTATTTATGAACTTTAAACTTTTTCTAATCACAAATATTATGCACGTTCATTAGTAATGTGTAAAACAGAAAAGCATAAAGAAATAAGATACCCAGGGGGAATCACCGTTAATATTTAGGTCAGCATCTAGGCTGCCTAACTTGCCAAATAATTGTAGCTTTTATGTAAAAATGGAGATGTTCTATTTTTTTTTCCCCCACTTGGTAAGAGATCATGACTGTTTCCCCATGTTATCAGATAGTATACTATAGAATGACTTGGTAGTATTTTATTATGAAGTATTTTTCTGTCGTAATTTAGTTAGCCAGTCCTTAAATATTGGACATTTACTTGTTCTATGATTAGAATGAATGTAATTATACTCATCTAGTTATTTTCCTCGAACAATGGTTTTATTGCATATGCGTTTTTAAAGGGATGGCTGTTAAACGTTTTAAAATGATTTTGACCCAAAATATCTGGCTAAAAATGATGGCAGATATTTCTCTGATCTTGGAATGGGGAGGGACTTTCTCATCACGAAAATATTAGAAGAAATTGCAAACAGATACTAGATTTGACTCAGAGATTAAAAATGTATCCTTTATTTCGAGTCGCATAAACAGAGTGGAAAAAAGCAGTCATTTACTTTTTCTGGGGAAAATGTTTGCAACATGATAAAGGGTTAATGTCTTTATAAGGAGCTCTTACAAATGAATAAGAAAAAAATAAACGTAGTGAAAAAATGGATAAAAGGTACTCACAGTTCGTAAGAGAACTGTAGACGCACGGATCAAAGAAGTCAAGAATTGAAACCAGATGTCATTCTTCGCATGTCATATTTGCAAAAGTTAAAAAAGAATCTAGGAATGGCAAGTAAGGTTAACATACAGTTTTCTTTTCTTTTGCTTTTTTTTGTTAGCTTGTCAGTTTCCCCAGAAGGAATTGGGAGAGTTTCCCATTTCCCATTTCTTACTGGGACGGTTAAGAAATAACTAGCCTGTGAACTAGTCTGAGCCTGGCACTTTTTTTGAGGACAGTTCTTCGCTTTTGTAGTTTCCTCTATTTGTTTATTATTTGGTTTTCAAAAAATAGTTTTCCTAAAAAACTTGTCCACTTCATCAAGATTTTCAGGTACATATGTGTACTGCTTTTGGAAGTCCTTTCAAAAATACGAACTAAATGTTAAAGCGGGAATAGTCCGTAGTGTTTTGTGTTTGCCCTTGTTTTCAGAAGATCTTCTTTGTCATATTCAGCAGGTGTCATTTGAATTTTTATTGAAGAGGTTTTTGCTTTTTAACTCAGGAGTAGGTGTTTTGTCAGCCTCTTTGGCATCTACTGAATTGATGCAATGATTCGGCTGCTCCAAGTTTCCGGCCGGTGGATGGTATTGGCCTTGGGGTTACATCCTTCCTGCTTCTGAAGCGTTAACATCCATTTTTAAGGAAATGGTAAAATACAAAGATGACACTTCTATATTTCCCCTAAAACTTTTTGGCGAATGTGTTTTCTCTCTGACATCGAAGTCTGGAAGTCAAGGCATATAGTACTTTGGCAAACTCCAGTTAAGAAACAAGAGCAGCACTGTGAACATTTTCTTGTGAGTTCTGAGTGGCCTTTATTGGGGAAAGTCAGGTGGCGTGTCATTGTGCTCTAAGTGACATTTCCTCTGAATTACTCACTGGGGCCTGGGCTTTGATCTCAGCCCTGTAGCCTTGTGTGCAAAGGGCCGGTTTTCATGTTTCCAGAATCTGGGAGAACTTAAGGAGGCGAGGGGTGTTCTGCTGGCGCTGTGACACAAGTTCAAGGATGCTCACTGATAACTCAGTCTTGTTTTTGTTGAGTGGCTCCTCCTGCTTCGTTCCTTTCTCAGAGATTCCCTTCTCCAAAATACATGTGTGTTTTCCCAGTATTAGAACTTCTGACCCAGTTCTGTGTTTTGGTTTCCGATAGCTGTTCAGTGGAGTAGAAAGCTGGTCCTTCCAAGTACTCGTCTTACCGATCAGCTTAAAAAAATACTTGCCAAAAATAAATCTTCATGGGTACCTTCACTTGCCCTTTCAGAGTTTTTCTGATTCGTAGCTAACATGACATTTTGTTAATTTGCAGCTTTGCCCTCATGGACCTTTTTTTTAATTAATATTTTTTAGCTCTTTAAAGGTTTTACCAAAGAAGCATAAGCATGTTGGAAAATAATTCTAACTTGTCAGAATTGTATAAAGCAAATTTTGAAAGTCACACCACCTCTTTACCCCCTACACTTCGAGGTGGCTTGATGTTTATCCTTTCTAACCCTTTGTGGTACCCACAAATATGTACTGTATAATTATACTTTTAATAAAAGTGGGATTATACTATCCATATTGTGCAACTTGCATTTTTCAAAGAACAGTAAATATTATTACAGTTTATTTAACTGAAAATAAGCTGTTCTTCTAAAGCTTTTCTTTTGTTACCTTTTTTCATGTTCCATTCATGTTCCATCTTTCCATTATTCCTCTTCTTGACTAATCTTCATTGATGGATGTTGCCTTTGTGCCTCCCTTCTGACTCTGTAAATTTTTAATAAACACAGCTTAAAATAGATTTGTGGTTGTGAAGATTTTATTTTGGGGAATCAGTTACCTTTCTCTTTTTTTTTTTTTGCCTTGCGTGCGACATATATTTAGAGGAAAACATAATTTCTGCATTCATATTCTCATCACTTAAAATGAGTAATATATTTTGTCCTACACGGCAAAAGACCACTGTCTAGTTTCTGAAATTAAGAAAAATATGGATCACTGGAGACTCGTTGAATGCTGGGCTGGTACAAGTCTAATGGCATTTATGTGCTGATAACATCGGTGAATGGTGATGCTAACTCGCCTGGAACAAACAGTGGAATTGAAAGATTCGTAGCCTAAGTATTTTCCAATAAGAAACTTGGGATCTGGCTAAACCTGTGTCACTTGGTGGGTTTTTCTTCATAACAAAAGGCCAGGCTCATGACTGGTGCCACACTGGCTGTTCTGAGAGACAGCGAGTCAAGCTCTGGGTTCTTTTTATTGTAAAGTGAATGCATAGGTACAAGAGTATGCAAAATACATCCATTTAATAAGCAATAAAATGAACATCTGGTGACCTGTTGATAACCCAGTTTAAGAAACAGAATGTGACCCAGCTCTTTTGGAAGCACCCTCCCAATGTTTTCATACATTTTTAAGAGGCTTTAAAAGAACATGATTTTTGAGTAATTAAATCTTCTCTTCTGTTTTCCCCACAAACATAGTAATTTCAGTTTATTCTAGTGGTGGCATTGAGGCATGTGGAGTTACGACTAGAGATGAGGGCTCTGCTGTCATAGTCCTGATGGGCTCTGACCCCTGCGCTGTCACATCTCTTGCATGCCCCAGGACCTTGACCAGGAGGCCTCGCCCCTCTTGGATTGTCTTACCTGTAAAGTCTGGGCCCAGGGGATCCCAAGGGTTGTTGTGAAGATGAAATTATGCGCGTATAATGTGTCGCACAATGCCTGGCACATAGTGAGAACTAAAATCTTTAAAAACTTGTTTTGAATCAAGGCCTTGTGCTAGGAAATATGGAGTTAAAAAATTATCAAGGTGGGGCCGGCCCTGTGCCTGAGTGGTTAAGTTTGCACGCTCTGCCTTTGGCGGCCCAAGGTTTCACCAGTTCAGATCCTGGGCGCGGACACGGCACCGCTCATCAGGCCGTGTTGAGGCGGCATCCCACATGCCACAACTAGAAGGACCCACAACTAAAAATATACAGCTATGTACTGGGGGGATTGGGGGAGAAAAAGCAGGGGAAAAAATTATCAAGGAAAAAACCCAATTGAATGCAAAATTGCTTTTTCCAAGGAGTTCTAAAATACCATATTCCAAAATATTTTGTGCAAACGGAGAGTTTGTGATCCTGCCCAGGGACAGGCTGGGGCCTCAGAGATGTTCCTTAGGAGTGAGGAAGGAATAGAACGGGTTCCAGGATTGGGCACAGCTGAGGGAGAAGTCCGCTCGTACCAAGTGACTCCTGCTAGGTTTATTATTAGTCTTTATTTTTATTTACCATTTGTTTTTCTCCAGCTAGGTTTTGACTCTGCTAACCGGACCTCCCCATGTGGTTTTGACCTTGGACCTCGGCAGGACAAGGAGATGTAGCTCAGCGGCTGGTACCGGGAAGCGTATGGACAGGTGCACGTCACTGCATTTAGGTGCGTCTGAAACCCAGTCTTTGTCCCGCTGAGTTTCGTGATAGAGTTGTGCTGACAGCCCTTTGGTGTTAGAACTCTTATGCTTGCCCTCTCACCCTTTGCACATGTCAGCAGCAGTCTAAATGCAATCTTGGGAATAATGAATTGTTAGGTTAATGCTAATGATAAGGTAATGGGCTTCTTTAGGCCAAATTCCGAGTAAGTAGATTAAACTAGACAATAAACGGGCATAGTCTTGCTGCTTATACTCATTACAAGGTACGAGGTAAATATTTTCGTTTTCCTTTACGTACTTTCAATTTTTTTATCAGTGAACATTTGCGTACCTACTGCTGTTGGTGTTCTCCGTCAGGGTCACAGGTCTGAGTCCTGGGGATCAAGAGCTTTAAGACCTGTTCCTTCACCCTTGTTCAGGCATTCTGCAATTTAAGTAGTGAGACTAAGCACATAGACATTACGAAGGAGCATGCCTTCTTGTTTTGTTTTTTTTTTCCTCTCCTTCATCCCAAAAATCTTGATGGGCATTTTGGTTATTTTAAAATTTTTGCTATTATAAACAATACTGCAGTGAAATTTCTTGTATATAATTTGGGGAGAATAATCATAAGTAAATTCCTGGCAGTAAAATTGTTGGGCATAGAGTGGAAGATTTTTCGGTTTTTTAATTTTGGTAGATATTGGCAAATTGTCCTGCAGAGAAGGCTAAGAATTTACACACCTACTGATAAACATTCTCTCAAACACTTTGTCTTCTCACAACTAAATTTATTCAGTCTGGTGGGTGTAAAATGTTATGTCAGTGGTATTTTTATTTATTTACTTTTAATTTACAGACAGTACCAGTCATTATTTAGGTGTACCATTATAAGAGCTTTCCCAGATGCTTAGAGGGGATCACTCCTTTTCAGAAAATGTTTATTTTCATTCTCTAATAAAAGAAGGCTGTGCTTTCTATTTAAAAAATAAATTTTAAAAACTTGGGAAATTCCAAAAATTAGGAAGAAGTATCCTTGATCCTACCACCTGATGACACCACTGTGAACATTTTTGTGTTTTTCTTTTATTCTCTTTGTTTTCTGTGTGTAGCTTTTTTTTTCCCCCGTAAGCCGTCATCGTCAAATTGTATGTGTTACTTTCTCAAAAGTGTTATTTATTAACGATGAGGGAGGTGAGGGGGAGACAGTTCCATCCGGGATACCTACAAGATAAGTGGTCTCCCAGCTGGGAGCGTCAGTTACACCTTTGTATCTCCATCCGCAGATCTCCTTCTCTGCTCTGTTCTTTCACAGAGCTTCTCTTTCGAAGCTCTGGTGGTTTTTGGTGAGCACTTGCCAAATGCACCTGCTCCTGCCAGCCCAAAGTCTGCATGCAGACCTTGTTCCTCGCCTGCCTCGTCATGCCCTTTTCCTTCCTTACTTCCGAAGGACACTCTCTTGTTTTTTTCCCAAAGGTCATCTTTGACACCAAGTCTTAGATTTTTTTTTTTCCTTTGAAATCGCTCCCTCTGTCCATCCCTTTTTCTCATCGCTCCGAGCATACAGGTGACAGTTCACTGCCTGGCTGTTCGTAGCTGAGGACACCGGCTCTGCCCACTGCCTAGAACCTGCAGACCATTGCCTGGTTCTGACTGAGGCGCATTTTAGAAGTTGATCCACAGATGCGGAGGGGCTTAGACATAAACTGGATCAAAAACTTGAAGGAGTGAGGAGAAATTTTTGTTTTGTTGGTGGCTGATTTCTGAGAGGCCGTGTCTGGTAATTCTGGTGTTTTTGGTTTACAGACTGTGGGCTGTTGACGTCAGTGTCCCAGTTTCTCATTACTAACCATGTTATATAAAAATGCTGCGTTGTTTATAGTTCGATCAGTAGCAACAAGAGAATTAAATATTTACGGGAAAAATTGAGTAGTTTCAAAAACCTCTGTAAACACTGAGGATGATTGCGGAGCTTACATAAGAAGGTGAGGCGGGCCGATGGGAGAGTTGTGTAACGGTCACTCTGAAAGAGGTTCTAAGCATCTTAGATCAGCTCTGGCCCCTTCAGTTGGGTATGTTTTAAAATCAATGTGTTAGTGTTGGATTAAGACCAGCTGTTTACAAATTTTCTGAATCATTTGCTGACTTTCCGTTTGGTATGGAAAAATCTCGTCAGTAAATTTGTCCCATTCCTTCTAATGATAATTCTTTTTAATTACAGGTATTATTTTGTTTTAGGTTTGCTGTACGAAACCAGAATCTGCAATTCAGTAGTTTTGAAGCCCCTCTGTATTTGAGTAGTGTTTAGTCTTGGATGGATCCTGTGTTTTTTTTTTTTTCTGAGGAAGATTAGCCCTGAGGTAACATCTGTCAACCCTCCTCTTTTTGCTGAGGAAGACTGGCCCTGAGCTAACATTCGTGCCCATCTTCTTCTACTTTATGTGTGGGACGCCTACCACAGCATGGCTTGCCAAGTGGTGCTGTGTCCGCACCCGGGATGCGAACCTGCGAACCCTGAGCCGGCGAAGCAGAATGTGTGAACTTAACCACTGTGCCACCAGGCCGGCCCCGGATCCTGTATTTTATTTAGATTTCTTGTGCTGATTCTGAGCTTCCCTGAAGAACCCTTGGTTCCCCTTATGACCTTTGGGCTTGTGCTTCTTAGCACGTGGATTTCTGCTCTGGCCTTTCTCACATCTGCTCTGTCTGTCCTTCTCCCAGTGCTGAGAAGTCAGGGTATGGCACCTGCTCCCCTCCATCAGTGCAGGCTGCAGAGCTGACTGTGGTGGAGGGGTGGTAATAGAGGGTTTGTTTTGTTGTTTGGACTCAGATATATGGCCCTGCCTATGTTGTGTGTGTGTGTGTGTGTGTAAAATCAAAGTGTCAGAACACACTCCTTGGTTGGAGTCTGATCATGATTACCGTGGTTGTGTGCTCTGAAATAGCATTTACTTTTCTCTTTTCCTGGTATCCACTTTCTTTAGACCAGCGCTGTCCAATATAATTATAATGGGAGTCCCATATGTAATTTTCTAGTAATTATATTAAATACAGTAAAAAGAAGCTGGTAAAATTAACTTTAGTAATATGTTTTATAACCTAATGTATAAAAAATGTTAAAACTTCATGTAATCAATATAAAGTTATTAATGAGATATTTTACTTTTTTAAATAATAATTCTTTGAAGTCTGGTGTGTATTTTACACTTACAGCACATCTCAGTTGGACTGATTGCATTTCACGTGCTCAGTAGTCACATGGGGCTGGTGGCACAGCTCAAGGCCCACGTTGCTTTATCTGCCACTGAGTAATAAGTTTTCAGCTTGTAAGCTTTTGGGTTTTTGGGTATTTCGTAATGCCACCCACTTGTCACAGATTGCATGATAACATATACTCATAGTTGAATGATGCCTCGATCAGCTTCCCTTGTCTCATTTTTTTTCCTTTCAGTTTGAGAGGTTTCTTACTGCTTGGAAAAGGCTTCTGAACCAATTCAACAGGTAAATCGATATGCAGTATTTCTAGATGTTAATTCATTTGTGCCTGATTTGAGAATAAAAAAAATCCTTAACATACTTACATATATATATATTTATATATAAAGTTTTTTTTAGTAATTTTCTATTTTACCCAAGAATCACAAATACATTTTGTAGTTTATAATTTTAGACACACTAAAGTTTAGGGTCCAATGAACGATTCTCATTTCTTTTAAAAGAACTGATGGCCTAGGAAAATGTGAAGTACAGTACTGTTGTTAGACAAGCATGGCCTTTGGAAGATTGAAGAGAGTAGAAGGATATGAGGAAGAACAGGAGAATCAGGACCTCCTGAACACGGCTTTGCAGAACGTTTGGAGAGCCTGCCTCCTGACCACACTTCCCGTCTCCTTAGTTACTCTGCTGCTGTCAGCAGCTTCTCAGAAATGGGGGCCGTGAGCGTCTAGTGACAGGGAAGCGCTGACCCGCCCTGCTGCTGTTTCAGGAGCACAGTGCCTACATCAGTATGGCGTGTGTGTTCCACTTTGAGTCCCTTACTGTCTCCCTCTAGTTTGTCTTGCCTGCATATTTATCTCAGTATTGTCCTTCGGCAGTGACTTATGGTTTAAAAATTAAAGTGATACGCACACATTATAGAAAATTAAGAGCAGAAAGTCGCTTATAACCCTGTGATCTAGAGGTAATCACCCCCCTTGCCGGTGCTTCCTCCGTTTTCTCTCTGTACACACTGTAATGGGGTTATCATGTCTGCTTTGTAACTGGCCTTTTCCTCCACTCAGTGATACACTCAACACATTCCATCCCAGGGAATACGTCTAGTACCAATTTCTTTTTTTTGGAGGAAGATTAGCCCTGAGCCAACTGCTGCCAATCCTCCTCTTTTTGCTGAGGAAGACTGGCCCTGAGCTAACATCTGTGCCCATCTTCCTCTGCTTTCTATGTGGGACGCCTACCACAGCATGGCATGCCAAGTGGTGCCGTGTCCACATCCGGGATCGAAACTGGTGAACCCTAGGCTGCCGAAGCGGAACGTGCGAACTTAACCGCTGCACCACTGGGCCGGCCCCAGTACCAATTTTTTAATCTCCACAATATTCTGTTACAGGAATGTACCTACAATTTAACCAGTTTTTTATTTTTAGACATTAATAATTTCCCCTCTAGTTTTGGATTATTCTAAGCAGTATTTTAGTGAACAGTCTCATAATGAAAAATTTTAGCCTTTTAAAATTATTTTGTTATGATAAATTCCTCAAGAGTAGAATTGTTGGGTCCAAGGCTATGTGTATTTTACTGATGTTGTTAAATGACCATCTAGAAATGTTAAGCCAGTTATTACTCCCGCTAACAGTATATCCAAGTGCCTACCTGCTAAAGGGACATTAAAAACGTGATTGAATAATCTTATGAGTTTGTTGAATGAATTATGAAAGATAGGTTTTGTTTATGCTCTTTTGGATTTTTCACATTTTTTATAAGAAAGCTTATACATGAATTATATTCCTGTCAGGAACACAGTGAGAATCACGTTAAAATATAAAAGGAATCTTGACAGTATTAGGAATTCTTACAGCCAAGTAGACTGCTTTTCAGTGTGTGCTGCTAAGGTGTCCTGAAGCCAGTATGCCAGAGAACCTGCCTCCTGAGGTGGTGGCTTGCTGGAGAAAGTTTTAGGTATACTCTTTACTCTCTGAGATCTTATTTTTTGCTAGCCAAAACTTAGGAACCAAATAGATTTCAGAAAAATGTGGATTCTGCACTGCATGAACTCAAGAAGAGCATAAATTTGAATAAGAAGGAGACTTGATATGAATTGTGGTCATTCTGAGGATTACTCCCTTCAGTTTGGAGGGAACAATGAAGAGAGGTCTGGAAAGGATTTGCTGAGGATTGATAATTTGAAGAGAAATCTGAAATATGAATACGAATTCTCCAGATGTTGCAGCATTCCAGGTGGAAAGACTTAGCAGGCTGTTTTCCAGCCTTAATTTGACATTGCCCATGAGTTTTGAAGTTCACCCAATCTGTGGTACCACTCTCGCTTTACTTTTTCACCATCACCTGCCAACTTCTTGGTCATTCCCAATGTTCCTCAAGAATGTTGGCTCTTGGCGTGCTACTTTTTCTTTCCGCTGTCTTCTAATATCATCTCTAAGTCGTTGGCTCATCCGGTCTCTGGACCTCGCCATCCCTTCATATGATCTTTTCCATGGGAGTTTTGCTTCCAGTTCACTTCCCCTCTCCCGGGCCTTATCATCTCCCACCTGACACTCTTGGAATCTTGAGCTTGGAGAGTCTCCTCTGTGCACATGTCCTGTCCTTCCTCGCTCTCATTCGGGCACGTTGTTCCTGTTCCTCAGGCACATTGGTGTTCTCTGTCTTCCTCTTGCTTTCCTCACCCTCTTTACCTGCCGTGGTTGCCACAGGGAATCACGTGACTGTCGTCTTACCAGCATCTTGTTTTCCTCACTCTCTGAACTCGCCCCATGACTTGGCATCCTACCTCAGTGGCTCAGTCCTACTATTGAGATTTCCTGTGTTTTTTGTCAGTTGCACTCTGCTGGAGACAAACCAGATATCAAGGTGACTTTCTCCATTACATATTTACAAATTTTGGGCTCAGACCTTTGAGTTCTGTATTTTTTTAATGTCATTCCTTTTACTCATCCTTTTCCCAGTCTCAGCTCAGCCTCCTTCCTCTCCCCCATGACCTCTGCTTCTTAGTTCATTAAGAAAATAAGTCGTCAGATAAGTGCTCCCTCAACTTCCTGTCTTCCTACCTCATCGAGTATTGAGAAATAGTAACTAGCTGTGCGCATCTCTCCCCACGTTATTCCACAGAGGATATGAGGCAATCATTACAGATGGTCTGTGTGGAGCTGTTGTAACAGACTGCAAGTCTACGGGGGAACTGCTTATCTCTCCCTGTGGCATAGTTAGACCTTCTTATCTCTGGTTTAGGGAGATAGGCTTGTGTTTTCATAGAAGATAGAACTTTAGAAGTGGCACAACCCTTGGAGAGGGGCAAGTTAAGTGACCTCCCAGGTGACAGAGCTTGTTAATGGCACAGTCTGGGCTGGAATCTCGATCACATCTTCATTGGCCTTTCCTTGTCTTAAATAAAATTACTTTAGATAGATTTTTTTTTCTCCTAGGGAGAGGTTGGATTGGAAGCTAAGACGACATCAAATTTATTTGTAGTTTAAAAATTAGATATTGGAGGGGCTGGCCCCGTGGCCGAGTGGTTAAGTTCGCGCGCTCCGCTGCAGGCGGCCCAGTGTTTCGTCGGTTCGAATCCTGGGCGCGGACATGGCACTGCTTGTCAGACCACGTTGAGGCAGCGTCCCACATGCCACAACTAGAGGAACCCACAACGAAGAATACACAACTATGTACCGGGGGGCTTTGGGGAGAAAAAGGAAAAAATAAAATCTTAAAAAAAAAAAAAAAAATTAGATATTGGATATACATGGAACAGAATCCAAAAGGTACATGAGGACAGACCCGGGAACTGCTTGCCTCCTGTCTGATCCAGCTCCCCTCTCTGGAGGCAGTCACTTCTACCAGCTTTTGTGTGTATGTTTGTGTATCTTTCCTAAAGATTGTCTTTGTCAAAAATTTGTTTTTAATTGTGAAATTTCAAATATGAAGAAAATGAGAGAATGACCACTCATACGCCAGAAACCCAGATCTAATAAGTCTACGCATGTTGTTTTTGCTTTAGATTTTTTTTTTAAAGAAAATAAAACATTTCAGATACCCTCTTTGTATGCTTTGCTAATCTCGTCTCCCTCCCTCTCTCCCAGAGGTAACTTTGCAGTCCCTATTTTTACTTTTTTTTTTTTTTTTTTATTTTTTAAGATTTTTTATTTTTTCCTTTTTCTCCCCAAAGCCCCCCGGTACATAGTTGTGTATTCTCCGTTGTGGGTTCTTCTAGCTGTGGCATGTGGGACGCCGCCTCAGCGTGGTCCGATGAGCAGTGCCAGCTCCGCGCCCAGGATTCGAACCAACGAAACACTGGGCCGCCTGCAGCGGAGCGCGCGAACTTAACCACTCGGCCACGGGGCCAGCCCCAACCCTATTTTTACTTTTGTATTACATGTTTATGTATCCATAAACACATACAGTATTGACTGCATGAGTTAAAACCTTAAATAAAAGATCTTATGTGGTATGTGTTCTGCAACCTACTGGCTCGGTCAGGAATCTGTTTTCAAGCCATGTTGCCCCAAGTGGCTAGAGTGCATTCATTTTAACTGCTCTGTTTTATCCCACTGTTTGAACATACCTGAACTTATTTATACATTCTCCTATTGATGTGTTGGTTGTGTACTGTTAAAAACAAGGTGGAGTGTGCTGAGAAGTGGCATTGCTGGATCGTAGTGCACACACATCTTCAACCTGCTAGTTACCAAATTGTTTTCCCGAGTCTTTGAACCAGCTTGCATTTCTGGCAACAGAGTGGAAAAAGTCCTGTTTGTCCACAGCCGTGCCCACACTTGCTGTTGTTAAGCTCTTTTATTCTTGCCTTATCTGATGGGTGTGGAATGGTACCTTGTTTTAACAGGGATATGCCATGGTTTGTTTGTCCATTCACTAGTGAAGGTGAATGCTGTTTCAGTGTTTGGCTATTGTAAATAAAACCACTTAAACATTTATGCACAGATTGTTGTTCAAACATAAGTTTTCCTTTCTCTAGGTAGATACCCAGGAGTCCTATTGCTGGGTCTTAGGGTTGAGGTATGTTTTAACTTCATAAGAAATGGCCAAACTGTTTTCCAAAGCACTTGTCCTGGTTTATATAACCACTAGGAGTCTGCAAGAGTTCCTGTCACCCTGTGTCCTTATCAGCACCTGGTGTTCTCTCAGCAGTTTTTCTCTTTGTTTTAGCCATTCTAATAGGTATGTCATATAGCTTTTTAACCCAAAGAATGAAAATTAAAAGTTGATTATTTTAAAATGAGTAAAGTAATTGATTTTTGCCCTCCTTGATCTTGGATGATCTTTTTTCCGCCTTAATTCAAAATCAGAGCATTGTGTAAGGGTAACCAAAGAATGAAGCAGAGGCAGTACAGAGCAGCATAACATCTGCTGCTAGAAAATTTGGTCAATGTATTTTTTTTGCTGTCAGAGAAGTTTGTTAAGTTATAACATCTTTGATTTTTTGGTTGGACTTTTTTTGGTGGGTTTTATTTCTGGAAAATATGTATTAAAACTTTATGGCCAAGAGTACTGAGATCTCATTTTAATGACGTCATCCACCTACTTGTGTGATTCCCCACCCCCTAGGCTTTGAATAAGATTTAATTTGAGGATGCTTGTTCCATTACTAAAAACAGAAGTGCAGAAGCCACAGATGCAGGCCAACAGCCTTATTTTATAGAGCAAGACATTTCAGGTCCACTGGGTAGTGACTTTCCTGCACTTACAGCACCGCCCATGGTCTCCACCACCACGCGTGCCTACAAGGTGGGCTTCCGGATTCCCAGTGCAGTGCTGTTTTCCCACTACCCCTGTGCTCTAGTGCATGGTGGTGACTCAGACACACCGTAACGTGAACCTTGAGTTTAAAGGACGCAGTCTTCGTAATGGACTGACTTTCAGAGTTGGATATGCTTGTTTTTACTTTTATTGCCGAATTCAGACATGTGCTGTCAGCACACATTCTGAGTCATGCTTTGAGATTATGAGTGATTAGCCAGCTTTTAAGCATCTGCCAGAGAAGCCAATTTAATTAGTCTTTGATAGTCAAGGGGAGCAGTGAATTTATTCATCCCACCCAGATGTTTACCCCTTATCATGATCCTTCCATTTGGTTCCTCTGAAGGAAAATGACATTTAGCCAGGTTTGAAATATGTACTGATCCATTCGTTTTGAAAACTTAGTAGCTGGGGTTATTCCAAATGTGTTTTCTTGCCAGATTTTCTCTCTCTGCTTGTTTTTTATTTTTAGGGTATAGTTTTGACTGTCCTAATATACCCAAATTTGAAGAGAAACTTGCTTTTCATGTAATCTGGTTCCTTTTTTCTTATTGTTTCACCGTTCCTAGCGTATTGATTCATTAACATGGCTCAACATGGTTCCTGCAGCCAGTGAGAGAGGGAAGGGAGAGGGCATGCCGATTTCTTCTCCAATCCCGTTAGCTGAAACTTAGTTGCATGGCCACATCTAGCTGCAAGAGAGGCTGAGAAATGTTGCCTGAATTTAGCTGCTTTTAACCCAGCTTAAAATCAGGGTTTCTATTAGTTTAATTAGTTGAATGAGAGAGGACTCTTGGAGACATCTGTTGGTTTCTGACACTTCTGACTTGTGCTAATGAAGAGAAGTTGGCACGTGAATCAAAGCAATGTGTAATCAGAAATAAATTGGATATGAAATGAAAATGTATTTTAATTGTCACCTCTTTATGTTTGAAATTTTCCAAAATAGTTTCTTAAAAACAGTTTTTTTTTTGAGGAAGATTAGCCCTGAGCTAACATCTGCTGCCAATCCTCCCCTTTTTTGCTGAGGAAGACTGGCCCTGAGCTAACATCCATGCCCATCTTCCTCTACTTTATATGTGGGACACCTACCACAGCATGGCTTACCAAGCGGTGCTGTGTCCACACCTGGGATTTGAACTGGCGAACCACGGGCCGCCAAAGCAGAACATGCGAACTCAACTGCTGTGCCACCGGGCCAGCCCCTTAAAAACAATTTTATATTTTATAATTTCTTACTTTTACCAAGTGCCATTTAAATATTGTAACACTAGAGGGTGCTGTTAGTCAATACATTTAATTTTTTTCCCCTCAGTTTGGCTTATTACAGAATCAGAGTAGTAGTTTTTGTCCAGCTGATAATCCTAAAGCTCCTTTGATGTTTTACGCAGTTTTACAACAGTAGGGGCACTGGAATGTCAATATGTAACATTTATTAGGAAAGGAAGAAGTAATCACCAAATGTGTAAGGTTTAAAAAAAAAAAAAGGGTAGTTTAGATTATGTCCTTAAAGGGAAAACATACATCAGAGATTACATTAATCAAGTTGGATATTTTCAAAGCATAATTCACTTCTGAAGAATTAATTTGGCCAGGTTTAGCCTTTTAGTTGTTTTGCCTTATTTTTTGTTCCAAATGTCCTAACCTTGTAGAAGTACTAAGAATTGAGCTCCTGCTAATTTTGCCCCCAGTACAGTGGGAGGGGCCTGTCTAAAACTTGGAAAATCAGATGAACACAAAGAAAAACACCTCTCATCCCACTTTACAGAGATCACGTCTGTAAACTGCGTGGAACATCCCCGTCTGCTTTCTTAGCACACTTGCACATGTGCGTGTACAGTACTGTGGAAAGGGGGCGCCATGTGAGTTAGTGCTGGTGTGTGTGATGTGTTGTCTGTGTTCATTTTGTCGCTGGCTACCTTCCTGAAGTGACATGTTCTAGCTCTTATTTTTTTTCTTTAAAGATTGGCCCTGAACTAACACCTGTTGCCCATCTTCTTTTTGTTTCTTCTTCTTTTCCCCAAAGCCCCGCAGTGCGTAGTTGTATACTGTAGTTGTAGGTCCTTCTGGGTGTGCTATGTGGGAACGCTGCCTCAGCATGGCTTGATGGGCGGTGCTAGGTCCGCACCCAGGCACCCAGGATCCGAACCAGTGAAACCCTGGGCGGCCGAAGCGGAGTGTGTGAACTTAACCACTTGGCCATGGGGCGGGGCCTCCTAGTGATTTTTTTTAGAACTCATTTTCTGACCCATTACCTGTAAATAATTCTTTTGTTTTCTCTTTTCCAATATTTGAACTTTAAAATCTTTTTCTTATTGTATTAGTTAGAACTTCCAGAACAGTCTTCTATAATGGAGGCCATCAGACTCGCTTCTGTTTCTGGCACTGATGGGCCCCATCTGGGTTTTTCAGGGTATCTCATTGGCTATTAGCATGAGATAGGAATGCTTTTGTGTGTGTGTGTGTGTGAGGAAGACTGTCTCTGAGCTAACATCTGTGCCAGTCTTCCTCTGTTTTATGTGAGATGTTGCTGCAGAGTGGCTTGACAAGCAGTACTAGGTCCGCGCCTGGGATCCAAACCTGTGAACCCTGGGGCGCCAAAGCAGAGTGGGCAAACTTAACCACTATGCCACCAGGCTGGCCAGAGATAGAGATTCTTTTTGAGGACATTTTTCTTCTATGTTGGAAGGTGCTGAGGGTTTTATTTGAAAATTGATGTTGAGTTTTGTCAAATGCCTTTTTTGTTTCTGTTGATCTTAGTTTCCCTTCTACCTGTTGATGTGACTTGTAATACTACCTTTTTTCCTTCTCTTGTGCTTTGTCAAGTTTGGGATCAAGATTATGGTAGATTTCTAAAATAACTGACAAGCTTTTTGTCCTTTCCTAGTGCTTTGGTACTGTCTGAGTAGTGTAGGAAGTGGCTGTCCTTTAATGCTTGGAGAGATGTGCCTGGGAGGCCACCTGGGCCCCGTGCATTTTTGAGTGGAAGGTCTTTATTCACCTTGGCCTTGGGAGGCTTGTTTAAGAGGCCTCTTGGATGTATTTACCAAATGTATCAATTCTGTTGCTTATTTCCTAGCTAATTTTTCTCTTTACTTTCTTTAGGGTATTTTGTTGCTTATTCTTTCTTGTTTAATTGTAAGGGTGTTTTTACAGTTTCCATTTCACCTTTGACCCAACAGTTATTTGGGAGAAAATTACAATTTTTGAAGATTTGCTAGATTTTCTTGGTGGATAATTGTTTCTTCTCTTTTTGGCATTATGGTCAGGCACTGAGAAGTAGAAATTCCTTTTCTGTGGAGGCTGAAATTTTCATTTGATGTGATGGTCAGTTTTCGCAAGTGCTCTTTGGCTGTTGAAAATAAAGCTCTGTTTTCTATGGGGTGCAAAGTTTGAATTTACTATGTTAGCCTTACTCCTTATATTGGTGAGACTCTTTAACCAATACAGAATAAAATTAACGTGGAGATCAGGCCTGTGTTCGTACCCCTCCACCCTCTTGCCCCCCATCTTCCTGGAGACAGATAGGTATGTTTATGAATTGTTGGTCATTACTTCTATATTGCTGACCATTATGGGCCTTACTTCAGTGAATGTTCAGAACATAAAAATTGAGGTAATATTTCTATTGTGAATTTTATATTTTAGTAATGTAAAATGACCCTTTTACCCCCTTTTAATACTCTCTGGCATGAATTCTGTTGTGTCTGACATTAACAATAACGCAGCATTAATGTTGGTGTATTTTCGTTTTGCTTAGTTTAAGGTCTGTCTTTGGGGATTTATTTTTTTTTATTTTGTTGAGATCACAATGTTTATAACTGTGTAAATTTCAGATGTACAGTATTACATTTCAGCTTCTGTACAGACTGCATCACGTTCACCACCAAAGTCTAGTTTCCATCCATCACCAAACATATGTGACCCTTTGACCATTTATTTTTTGATACATCGGAGAATATTTTTGGTTAAATGAATATAATTAATTTACAAGTTTCATTCGTTTTAGTCTGTTTCAAATTCTAATAGTGGTTTCCTTGAAGTAAAAAACATTAAAAAAAACCTGTTTCTCCAGTTGTCCTGGCTAAGATCTCATGGTATTTTTCCATTCCTGTCTGATTGGGAGAAGGGCTTTAGCATCTTCTTATCCCCTGTCTTCAGTCTTTATTAATGTACCCTTGTTTGATCTGCTCTATTGTCATTAATTACATTTTTTTACATTACATAGCATATGCTTAGAGACTAATTTGATGTATGTGTTCAGTTTTATAACTGGGTTTATGTTCATTATTTAGTTTTGTCCCCATCTTGATGATTTTGGTTGTCATACATTATTAGCAGCTTGTATATTACTGGCCTCTGTGAATTTTGCGTCTTATGTGATTGGAATATAGCCTGAAGCTTTTATTTTTTTTTTTCTTTTTCATTTTTCCTTCTCAGCCCATGCATATGTGAGATTACAGTTTTTGGCTTTCCCACATGAAGGGCAACTTATCTGGGTATAAAATTCTTTGGGAAAACCTTTTCTTCAGTTCTTTATAGATCTTCCTTTTCTATTAACTTCTAGCATTTAATGCTGTCTTGGACTATCCTGGGGCTAATCTTAATTATTGCTACTATTTAAGTAAACCAAACATTTTCTCTTCCTCTCTAGATGTTTCTATAACTTTTTCATCCTGTAGTTAAATGTTTTCTCTGGAGTGTGTCCAAGTATAGGTTTCTTCTCTCTGATTTTGCATGGATCTGGTGCGTTCTTGTAATCTCTATACTCAGATTTTTATTAATCTCAGAATAGTTGTTTTTTGTTCTGTATCTTTTATATCTTTGTTCCATTTGTTCTTTTTAAAAGAGTTTTATCGAGATATAATTCACATACTGTAAAGCTCTCCCATTTCAAGTGTATAGTTCAATGGCTTCTAGTAAATCAGACTGTGAAACCATCACCATAATCAAATTTTAGGACATTTTCTCCCTCCCATGAAGAAATCCTGAATGTGTTAACAGTCACTCCCTTTTCCTGTCCCCCACTGCCACCCCAGCCCCAGGCAACCACTAATCTACTTTCTGTCACTGTAGATTTGCCTGTTCTGGACATTTCATATAAATGGACTCATACAACATGACAGGCTTCTTTGTTCTGTTTTCAAGTCCAGTTGAGAAGCACTGATTATTCACCTCTTGGCTTTGCTCTTTGCTTTTTTCCCTCCGTGCTACTCATCTCTGAACTGTTACTGCCTTTCTGGACCTTTCCTTGTCTCTTGAAGTTTCTCCAGCTTCTCCTCCACCTTTCAATTTTCTGCTGTTTTCTACAATGTAACTTCTCTTTGTTGGTTCTAGGTTGACTTTGTGCTTTTAGTTTCCTTACAGTTCTTTACCACCCCAGCTTATTGTCTCTTGGTCTCAGTCTGATTTCTTCATATAATTGTTTTATTAGTTTTTTTTATTCTTTTCTTCTTTGTTCCAAATTGAAATTTTCTTTTGGTTCCTGCAGTAGAACCTTTCTGAGGTTAGAGTGTTCACAGAACATCCTAAGTACAGTTCTTGTATTCAGGATACAGAAAGTGGAATATTTTTTCCTACAGGCCACATACTGGATTTTTCCTCTTAGCTCACCTTGAGCATGGGGTGTCTTGTCTCCTTGGGTGTGTTGACCTGATGGGTGGGGTGTGTCACATGTGACCTGTGTTTTGGGCACTTGTGGTGGTGACTCTCCTGCCCCTGAACAGCTAAAGCGCTTGGCTCCCAGCCGTCTCCCCAGCTTCTCCTATGGCTTCTCCTCCAGTCAAGTGGTGTCTGCTTCTTAACGCTCTCTGCTGATTTCCTTAAGATTTTTCACGAGTAAGTAACACTTAGAGCTGCTTTTCTCCAGTTCCTCTTCTGCCTTTATCCCAGGGACCCATCTCCCAAGATGTGCTTTGCTGCTGGTAGATAGATGCCTCTTCTGCCTGGCTGTTTCTCAGCCGAACCTCATGGTCCCTGTCTGGACTGGGGAAGAGCAGCCTGGTTTGGAGAGAGGAGGCAGCTATCTGTCCTCTCACAGCACATCTCGAGGGGCAGAGGTGCCCACTGCTCAGGTTTCTGGCGGGCGCTGGCCTGGAGTCAGGACTACAAAGGACAAAGTGACTACAGCTGTGGCTTCTTCCCTCTTACTAATACTAGATGGTCAGCATGTGTTTGCTTTTTGTGGTTGTTGTTGAGGAGGATTGTCCCTGAGCTAACATCTATACCACTCTTCCTCTATTTTGTATGTGGGAGACCACCACAGCATGGCTTGATGAGTGGTGTGTAGGTCCAGGCCCCGGATCTGAACCCGTGAATCCTGGGCTGTTGAAGCAGAGAGCGTGAACCCAACCACCACGCCACTAGGCCAGTCCCTGTTTGCTTTTTTTAGTTAGTTCTTGGGTACTACCAGTGTTCAGTGGGGCCCTGCAGCTGGGACCTGCATACCAGATAGCACAGTCACTTGGGCTCTTGGGGTTAGCTCTCAATATTACAGTGATTTGTTGCCTTTGCCTATCATCTAGGGAAGAGATCATACCTTGAGATATTTTTTTTTTTTTGCTCTGTATTCAGCACTTACATGAGATCTATTTTTAATTTCTGAAAGTCTTTGAGCTTTGAAAACAGTGTCTTTGGGACCCCCAATTGGGGAACTGAAAAATGACCAGGGAGTAGAATTAATCTCCCTTTTGTCTGAGCTGCAGGCAGTGTGGCTGGACTTGTTTGTCCGAACAGAAGGGTTTGGAAAGATAGGTTTTAATTTCCCTCATTTGTGTGGGTTTGAGAAATGTAATCCCAGCAGCTGCTTGGTTTCCACAGTAGAACATGTAGCCTGCCACGTTGAAGCCTGCTACAGACGGTCGGTGAGCACAGCATACTGGAAGCATGCAGTAGCCGTTTGTAACCAGGTGGTGGCTGTTGTGTAACACAGATACATGGCATTTCTGACTAGGTGGTGTGGTTATACAATTTTGGCGAGCCTGTGTGGGTTATAAAAGCCGAAATTCCTTCAGCACCTGAGGTGTCTGCTCCTGAGTCCCAGGGCGATCCCAGCCCTGCACAGGCACCCAGCGTGGACTTGGTGGTGGCGCACTGATTAAAGAGTATTTTTGTGGATAGGGTAAGATTTCTCTCTGCAGGTAAGACCATTTCTTGGTACATAAGCTCTGCTTTGGGGAATTAGAGTCTTGTGTGTCTCTGTCTGTGTATGTGTCTGGGTCCACAGGTGTCTGTTTCCGTGTGTGCCCCTGTCGATGACCGGGTGTCTGGTTTTCTGTGAGCATCTGGCTGTGTGTGTGTGTGTCTTTGTAGGTGAGCGAGGAGCCTTTGACTCCAGTTTGCTCAGCTGCGTTACCAGA
Organism: Equus quagga; assembly: GCF_021613505.1. Classification (NCBI taxonomy): domain Eukaryota; kingdom Metazoa; phylum Chordata; class Mammalia; order Perissodactyla; family Equidae; genus Equus; species Equus quagga. The sequence goes on from NC_060278.1 coordinate 80,104,798, forward strand.
ACATCTCCGAAGTCTTTCTCAGTGCTGTCAGACATTATTTAAAAAGTAATAATTGAACATTAACATTTATGCAGTGCTTGGAAGGTAGTGCCCTTCACTAAATAAGTGAGAAAAGTGACATTAAAACCTGGTGTGCCACAATTAAAATGTCAGAATCAATGCTTTTCAGGTGCTCACTTTATTCTCTGAGCGAGGTCCGGTCCTGGGACTTCCAAGGTGCTCCATGCTCCTTTATGTTTTCTTTTACACAGAATTTTAGAGGTTTGGGGAAATGTGAGTACACAAGCAAAAAGGAATGTCGATTGAGTGGACTTTGTGGAGAGCTGGAGTCTCTTTTATAGCTGAAAACATCTATTTTTAAATCCTTTTAAGGTTTTAAGGTTGTAAAAACCTCAGGTTTCAGGTTCAGACACCAAGAAAAACAATATGTCTGTGGCATAGGATTCTAAGTCATTGCAGTCTCTGTATTGAATAGATATGTTTTTTATGAATTAGGAGGAACATGCTCCTTTGCAGAAGAATAATGTATAACATACTTACAGGCATGGGATGTATGTTAATGGTCAGGGAAAAGGCTCCCCTTTGTTGAAGGTCGGGAAAAAGCTATTATTTTGGTCACTGCACTTGGTGTTAACCTGGAGAAGAATTCCAGTGTTCCCACCCCGGGTAATGGCTGTGCAGTTTCGGCAGACCCGCTCTTCACCCATCGGGTAGTCCATCATCGAAGGTGAAAGTTCAGAGCACCCTTTTCCTTATCTTGGGAAAGTCTGAGGAGGAGACGGAACTTTTGGTAAACTGGACTAGGGGGCAGCAGGGGTGCGGTGCGGAGGAAAAAGATATTGCAGAAGAGATTTGCAAATGGAATTTCTTCTTCCAGATGATAGGAAGAAAGCAGATGGTTGAGAGAAGTAAGCAAATGTCCCAAAGTCCAGCAAAACTGAGCAGGTGTAATGGGTGGTTAGAAATTAGGGAAACGTGGAGCTTGGCCTCGCTCTGCAGGCGAGAGAAGGAAATTTGGTTTTGACACTTGGGGCAGAGGAAAGGATGAGACCATTCCAGAGAGGAACGGTGTGGTCTGAAGAGTAATCCAGGGAGAGGGCTTGAGCTTGAGGCTGGACTGAAGGGCTCCTTCAAATGCTTCTCCCAGCACACGTGCCTTCTCCAGGGGGGCAGCAGTGGTGACAGTGGCTGGAGGTGACCGGGTGCCCTCCAGAGGCATCCCCTTCACAAGGAGAGAAGGTGCAAGTCATCCCCAGGAAAGGGAGGATGGACCTGGGAGCTGGGGTGGCACTGAGGGGGACCATGTCAGGAGGGCAGAGCCACCCCCGGGAAATTACCGTAGCTCCCAAGGCTGACATCCTGGAAAGTGTGTGTGGGGGACATCAAGTGACAAAGGTCATTTGGAGATGTGGAAGGAGAGAAACCTTTCTTTCCCTCTGCTGACAGAAGCTGGGGGGCTTTCCTCGGCTCCCTCCGAAATGACCTCAGACACAGCCGCTGAGGCCTTTTCCGCTGCTCATCTTCAGAGACTTGTTCTGTTCGCCAGACTGTGAGGCCACTGGAGCAGCTTTGTGCTCTCAGAGCCACTGCTCTGCTTGCCGCTTGCCCTTGGCTTTTGTCCAAGGAGAAATCAGCCTCTCTGGCCTGTTTCTCAATTGTGAAGTGGAGACGTTAACAACCCCTCCAGAATTTTTATACGGGTTAAGTGAAATCATCTTTATGTCTTGGATGTGACAGGCAGTCAATTAATTCTGCACATGTTTTTATCTTTCATTAAAATTCCATATAAAATTAGCTTTTCAGTGGCTCCTGTAATGACTGATTAGTACATTTAAAACGCTGTTTAAATACAAAAACAATTTGTACAAGACGTGATAGGTTAAATCATAGAGTAGAAATAAATGCAATAAAACCCATCTTAATTCTGCTTGAGTTTTCTCAAATATGCATTTATATTTTAATTCTGCACCCCAGGCTATACCTTTTGCTCCACTCACTCTCCCTCTCCCCTCTCGAGTCCCAGCCTCATGACTTCCTTGAATGAATTGGGGAGGTTCAGAATTGAGGCGGTTTTGTCATGGGTGTAGGACTAACTGGCCCATGGAAAATGTTCATGTTTTCCCCAAATATTTGAATGCCTTTTAAGTGATGGACACTGTGCCCCTGCCCCCATCCCTGCCTGGTCAGGGAGTTGGACCAAGAAGCCGTGTGCCATGGAAACAGAAGAGGGACAGCTCACTCAAGAATGCTGCTTGGAGGAGGAAGCTTCTTGAGCTAAGACCTGGAAACTGCAGGTCAGCGTGGTCTGTGCGGATGGTACCTGGGGCAGGAGAGGCATGGTGAGGATGATGAGTCTTAAAGTCTTGTCATAATTTTATGTAAATAAAGTTTGGGGAAGAGGTTGCTGCTGGATGATACCAGCCACAGCAGCTGATACCTACAACATTAGGTCAGAAAAACAGAGATCCCTGATGACTTTGTATTTTAAAGCCCCCAAACCAACAGAACGTCAGCTGCCTTGACCTTTTACTGTACACTTGACTCCATCTTTCATCGAAGCGAGCAGTTGATGAGTCATTCTTCTCATCTGGATCGCATGACCATCTCTTTCCAGGGCTCAGGCTGTATGTAAACCCATATCAGCAAAACAGTCCGTTTCAGGCTGGATTTAGGAGCTTTTTTAGGATTTAGAGTTTAATTTGGGACTAGAGTTATTCTTTACCAAGGGCTTCTCGGACCAAGCCTCTAGAAGAGACTGAAGGAGTCTTCTGCAGGCAGCCTGTGTTCTTTACGATCTTCTCTTTCATATTATCAATTGTGTATTTCACTTTATGCTCCATAAAATGTTTGCTTTCAGTTAGGAATGATCCTCGCTGCCCACTTCACCCCATGGGTGTTCCAGGAACATTTGCCACCTCTGTCTAGCTACTCTTCCTCCTCTCTGGCCCGCTGTGGAGGCCCCTGGTTCTGCTTTTAGGTAATTACTAAGCAGTGCAGCAGCATTTGCCCAGGGGCCCTTTTCCTCCCCGAGCAGAGCAGGGTGGTTGCCATGGGGCATCAGGGGCCCTGTGGGTGTGGCCACGAATGCTCGGGAGTTCTCAGCAGGTGGTTTCTGAGATGGAACCTGGCAACCATCCTTGGGTTCCCCTTCAGAAATTCAGGTTTTATCCCGCTTCTGTTAAAATTTTCTTTCTCTCAAGAGAACATCTGACAAATCAAGACAGTGACAGAAGGCTGACACAGCTCACAGGGGCGCAATGGAGATTTTCTTGATTGTAGTCTTTGAGGGGCTTTGGTTTAGGGCTCTGGTGGCTTTTAGAGAAAGGCCCTGATCCTGAATCCTCTCCCCAACGTTGTGGCGAGGGAACATTATGGTATCTTGTTACCAGTCTTGTCATCTTGTACCACTTTGGCAGATTATTTCTGTGAGCCTGTTGATTTAAACTCAGCAAATCACCTGATTTAAATTGGGTGCTTGAAATATGCCTATTATGTCACTGGGCAGAACTTTCGTTACATCGGTGACTGACTTCTAGGCTTTTTTTGCCTGACCCACAATATACAGTATTTTACCTTGAAACTCTGGGTTACCCTTATCGTCTGAGAGCGCTCTGAAATTTTTCGTTCTGTTAAGTTTCATTGTTTTAAAAACTCTGGTTCAGATCCAGAGTCGATTTCATGGCCTGCTAATGGGTAGTGACTTGAGGTTTGAAAAATGAGAGCAAGGGTTCTTGGAGTGCTTTGGAAAAGGCTGCAAGGGTGATCGAGGTTTTTCAGTTACACCCTGTGAGCATAGCTGTCACCACAAGATCAAGTAATAACCACTCCTTACAGGTTCATTCATCGAGCATAAGTGGAATAATGCTAGCTAGGATGAACGTCAGAATTGTAAATGCCCTGAAGCAGGACTCTCTGTATTAGGCAACCATTTAAGTCATTTCATTAAAGGGAGTTGATCATATATAAGTTGAAGGTATTTGTTCCAATAATCTTTTTTTTTTGGCTTGGATTAAAAGCGTTTAGGTCAAATGTTAGCATTTAACAGGATTTAATGGAGCAGCCACAGTTCAACTATAATCCCCTAATGATGGGATTAAGCAGAGAGCCATGGATTGGCTTTTAAAATGTGCTTTATCATTGAACCTGGCCAGCTCTGAAAGCTTGTTTGTATTTTGGGAAGGACCAGACTACCACTTGGCAAGTAGAGATTTTGTTTCCTTATCCCAAAGTCTTCCTTCTTAGTCATGCTCTCTCCTTCTGGGTAGATTTACGCAAGCGGAGAAGATCGCTTTATCCCACCCAGCTTGCCTGCCCCAAGGGTGTGGGTGATCTGGGGACCACCAGCATCAGAACATTCGTGCATGTGTTAATGTAGGTTCCCATGTCCCAGTGCAGGTCTACAGAATCAGAATTTGGGGGAGGGGACATTTCTTAAGTTGGTGGAATCACAGGAGTTTTTGAATTCTTTTTTTCTTCAAAAGTTGATTTTGTTCAAGTATAGATTATATACAGTAAATGGATATACTTACAAGTGGAGCCATCGGGATCACAAGGAAGATATAGAACCTTTCTGTCACTCTGAGATTCCTTCCTCTTGGAGTTCCTCCCTCTTGCTCTTGTCACCGCTCTCTGCTTCCTGTCACTGTAGCTCCGGGAAGCAGGCAGCGTGTCTTGTGTCCAGCTTCTTTCACTCAGCATAGTATCTGTGCAATTCCCCCATGTTCTTATGTACATCAGTGGTTTCTTCCTTTTTATTGGCGAGTATTTTTTTGTATGGACTCACCACGGTTTGTTTATTCATTTACCTGCTGATGACCTTTGGAGGTCTTGAGTTTTGGACTGTTGTAGTAAAAATAGGTTGGAACATTTGTCTGCAAGTATTTGTGTGGAAGAAATCTGTCTTTTGAATAAGTCTCCCAAGTGAGGCTTAGGTACATGAACCACGGATTCTTATTCTCTCTCTTCTTCTCTTTGTTATTCCTGGATCATTTTGGAGAACTGTAGGTTTTTGTGTCTAGATCAAAACATGAGTTTGCCATGCATGTATTCATTCAGTGCCGTGTATTTGGGGTAAATGTGTATCTCATTATCGTTTATTGAGTGTCTCTTCTGTGCTAAGAGCTGGGAATGTAAAGGTGAATTGTCCCCGGGGGGAGTCTGATGATCGGGAGGACTCGTAGTGGTTGATTCATTTAGCCAGTGAGTGCTTGGACCAGGGACTCCTCCGTGCTGATGCTGGGAGGACACGTTTTCTTAGGATTTGGTTGTGCTTCCAAGAAACACAAAAGGTCTTGGTGGTTAACTCCAGGAGCAGCTTAGCCCTTAAAGCCTGTTTGGATAGTACCCTCTTACTTCCGAGTCAGGGGGCCATGGTGGGCCACAGTGAGAAAACTGACACTGATTCTTGGACAGGGGAGAAATGGTCAGATAAGAAAATTAAGTGCAGAAGAAATAATGGCTGGCTGAATGGCTGAGGAAATAAGTACTAATTAGAAGCTGTTATTCTGAATTTGTGTATGTTTATTGGTGGCTGGAGAGCTGGTGGTTCAGTCCTTAGGGAATTGAATGATTTGTTAAAGATCCGAATATTTTGCTTTTCTGCTTAGGGCAGATTTCCCAAATTGCTGTTTTTCCACTCTGCCAGGCTTACGTTTATTTTAAGGTTGACCTTTTTGTTTCTTGGAGACTAATGATTTCCTGCTTGCTCTAAGGTAGTAATTTTTAACCGTGGCCGCAGGACAGCTTTAAAACATCTGGATGCTCAGGCTGCACGACCTATTCAGTCGGACTCTCCGGGCGGGCACCCAGGCAGTCGTGTTTTAAGTTCTTAGGTGGCTCCAACATGGAGTCGAAGCTGAGGACCACTTCTCTGGGGCAGCCTTGGTTATTGGTACGCCTCTTTATGGTCAGTTCCCCACTTTGCCTGCTAAGTGTCATCGACAAAGCCTTGGCTTTTCTCCGTTCTCTTCTGATGACAAAATTTACTTCACTGCTTGAAACATGAGAACTTGATTCCACATGGCCTCGTAACTGCAGAGCGGGGGTCCCGACTCAGCAAAGAGGACTGGACTGCTCTCTTCCCTCGTTGAGGGGAACGGTCCGCTTCTCTGCCTCTGATTCTGAATAGTGGGCAAGAACCCAGTGCTGGACACCATCGGGCTCTTAGGGGAGAAAGTGGGCATATCTTTCATTGTTAAATAAGTAACTTTAGAAAATAGAGAAGAGTAAAAAGAAGAAAAGAAGTCCTTTATTGTCCCACTCATCAACATTTTGGTTAATATTTTGGTGTGTGTACGGGTGTGCGCACACTTACACATACACACTGGGTTGGTGCTGTACATACAGTTTTTTTAATTGCATAAATTGCCTTTAATTCTTTTCACTCATTGCCTCATTTAAAAAATCGCTATCTTCTATTTTATTACTATTATTGTGGTAGGAACATTTAACCTGAAATCTACCCGCTTAACAAACTTTTCAGTGTACAATACAGTATCATTAACTGTAGGCACGATCTGGTACAGCAGATCTCGAGAACTTTCTCATCTTGCATAATAAACTGTATACGTGTCGAGTAGCACCCCCCCACCGGCAAACACCATTCTACTCTCTGCTTCTGTGAGGTTGACTGTTTTAGATTCCTCTTACAAGTGGAATCAGGTGATATTTGTCCTTCTGTGCCCGGCTTATTTCACTTAGTATAATATTGTACACACTATTTTTTTAAACCTATTTCCTTACATAACATGAGGTGAACATCTTTCCATGTCAGTAAATATTTCTGTGCCATCATTTTAATGGCTCCATGGTGTTCCTTTGTGTGAATGTACCACAGTTTAACCATTCAATTCCCTAGTGTTGGATATTAGATTTTTCTTGCTTTTTGGTCTTCTTAGCACGCACAATTTTTTGGCTAAATCTTTATGTGTCTTAATTATCACCTTAGGAGAAATTCCTAGAAGTAGTGTTTCCTTAAGACAAATATTAAAATGAATATGAATGTTTATAACTTCTGAGTATAACCAAATTGGCTTCTCGTTAGCAAATTTATTTTTCATTAGAAGTGTGAGTTTGTCTGTTCCTCTACCACCTTACAAATAAAGGTATTAAAAGTAACTAACATAGGTTTAAAAAAAAATGGTACTTCATTTCAGTATACCTTGATTCGATTTCAAACAAGGATCGAGCGTTTATTTTGCCATTTGTATTTGGAGGGGATTGAAGATTAGAAGCTTGTATGTTTTGCCCATTTTTATATCAAGGATTTTGTTTTTTGTTTATTGATTTGTAGGATCTCTTCAAATAGTAGAGATACCAACACATTATCTTATGTGTATTATATTTTGGTTTTTGTTTGTGTGATTTTTCTCCATATGGAAATCTGGAAAATTTTATAGTGCAAAATCTATCAGCCTCTTTCTCTTTTTCATCTGTAATGATATGCTAAGAAAGGAGTCCCCCGCCGTAACATTATATAATCGTTTAGGGGCTTTATTATCATTTTTTTAACCTTAGGTTTTACTTTTTCTGGATTTTATTACTTAATAGTGAACCGATTGTCTTGGCATGTTGTGTTGAAAAATCCATACTTTGTCTTACGATTTTCAGTGCCTCCCACATCACATATTCGTGGGTTGTGGGTTTTCTGTTTCTGATCTTTTTGTCTGTTTTGTGCCCATGTTGAACTCTTCTCTGCATTACAGCTTTACGTTAGGGCTCCTATCTGATAGAGCACACTCTTCGTACTCTTTTTTCAAATATTTGTGGCTATTCTTGGTTATTCTTCCACAGGAATTTTTTCAAGCCTCTTTTTTCCCCTTTTGGGGTATTGATTTTTATTAAATGTATATACATTATGTTTATAGGAAAATGAATATTCTTACAGTAGCTTTCTTATCCAAGAATATAGTCTGTTTCTCTGGTTACACTAATCTCTTTTGTGGCGCTTAGTAATAGTTTATAATTTTATTCATAAAGGCCATACACATTTTTTGCTAAATTTATTGTGTATTTAATGGTATTATTGCCATTTTAAACCGGATTCCTTCATCCTCTTATCTTGAGGGGTCGGCAGACTTTTCTGTAAATATCTTAGTTTTGGGGGGCCAGATGGCCTCTGTCACAGGTTCTTCTTGCTTCTTGTTGTTTACAACCCTTGAAAAGTGAGAAAACCGTTCTTCTCCGGGGACCGTACACACCCAGACCAGGCAGTAGTTGGCCACCTTCTGATCTGGCTGCGTCTTGCGGGAGGAGCTCTGCTCATGGCTTTTGTACCTGTTCTGGCCATCTCTGTATAGATTCTCCAAGGTTTACACATTGCTTGATGTGGTTGTAATTTGGTATTTTCCTTTCAGTCTTTTCACATCTTTCCTTGGTCTTCCCCCTCATCTTCCTCTGTCAGTCCAATGATAGCAGTGATGTCGACACCCTGGTGTGACCCTGACATTACTGGGTCTGTTGTATCACAGATATGTTTGATGTTAACTGTTAATTTCCTTTCCCAAGTTAGTAACAGTATTCCGCAAGAATGCTGTTATATTATATGAAGAGTCGTTATTTTTTTTAAGCATCACTTAACTCGTTCCACAAATTTTGGGGAGCCTTTAACATAGGTGCTAAGTTCGGGACCAGGATGGGGGGATGCAGGCTGTGGATACTGCCCCTTGTTCTGCAGCTGTCTGGCTGGGCAGGTGGACATGAGCTTGCTGTGTCATAACCATCTTCCTGGTTCCCCGACACCGCGATGCTGGTAATGAGAAGCACTGATGGGAGTTACCCCAATGGGTGAAGCTGAGGTGAAGGGTGCCTATTTTGGAGGGACGGCATGTGCAAGGGCCTGACACCTTCAGGAAACCAGAATACATCAGTGACAGCTGACTGGGGGCCAAGCTTCACAGTAGGCTTCACAGTGACCCCGCAGCCTTGTTAAGGGTGTCGTTCTAAGGCTAATTAGGACGCCATCAAAGGGCTTGATAGTTTCTGTAGCATGGTTGTGCTGGCTCCAGTATGGACTGGTGGTAGGGCCATCAAGATGGAACAAGAAAATGGGACAAGAGGCTGATGTGCTGTTGACGAGATCATGGCTTGCAGGGTGGCCAGAGTGCACAGCTTTGGGAGCTCCTGGTCTGCGGAGGGTGGGCTTCAGCCCTGGAGAAGGAGCTTGGCAGTCCTCGCTCCTGCGAGCTCCCTCAAAAGTCACACGGAGGGCAAAAAGCACACAGCGAATCAGGCGGAGACAGTACTTCCAGGCCAGCTGGCTTGGACTCTGTTTGCTTTGGGAGGTCGGCTGTAAACTGAGCTTTTAAAGGACAGTGTTGTATGTATGTCAGTCTTGTGTAAATGTTAGTAGGACAGGAATACTGATTAAAGTTTGAATCCTGCTCCACTGCTTAAAGCTGTGTATCCTTTGGCAAGTTACTTAACTTCTCTGAAGCTTTATTTCCACTTTTGTGTGCAAATCAAGTAATACTATGCCTACTAGGGAGAAATAATTGCCATTTACGGAATGAGAGGGAAGGATGTGCCTGGCACACGGAGGCGCTCAGCTGGAAGACTGCTGTTATCGCTCTCACTGTGTGGTCGTCATCATTCCCATTGTCAGAGGACAGTCATCATTCCCTTTGTCAGAGGACATCGTTAGCGTCTTTCAGCCCAGCCCCTCCTCTCCCTTCGGCTTATGCTCGCTCGGGGCAGGATGGCAGTGGCCTTGCTTATTCTTTCTTCCACAAGGAGGAGGGAGGGGTGATGGGGGAACGTGGTGGCAAACATGGCCCAGGTGTCAGATTCCCTGGGGGCTTTTGCCTTTTGTTTTAACACACATTCTAACACAGATCCTAAGCTCCTCTCCCCCTTTCCCTCCCTCTTATCTTTTGCTGTGTTTGCGTCTGGGCCTTGGCATTTCCCCACACAAAAGTTCAGCCTGGATGGATGACACACTCTGATCTCAGGTTGGTGCGTGGTTTCTGGCCTTGAGGTTGTCTTCATCACTCTTGAGTACTTGGCTGTGGGACGCTCTGTCACGAAGGGTGACACCCTTCCCTTGCCAGACTTTGAGGCTTCTGCCCCGAAGCCTTTCTCAGAGCATCCTGCCCTGCACTTTCTTTGGCCCCATCTCCTCTTATGCTCACTTGGGTCTATGTCTTCAGGACACTCCAGAGGCTGCTGTCCTGTAAGAGATGGGCAGAGGGAATGGCTGGGTCCCCCCAGGGTAGATTTTGAGGGTCATATGCTTGGTAGAGAAATGGAATACAGAGTACTTGATGGAAAGTGGTCTTGTCAGGACGGAACTGTCGCCCTTTGTTCCTGGTGATGGGGGCAGTGGGGAGGGTTGGCTGCTGCAATGGCTGTAACGTGTCTGAAACAACACAGAGACAGAATTAACCTAGGAGAGTAAATGTATTCTATGTGAAAAAGTCCTGTCATTTTCCTTCAAGTTACTCTGGGTGAGCGTGGATTGGAAAGCTCTGCTGGCACGCTCATGGCGATGGGGCTGGATGTGGACCAGTCTGATCTTCTTCGGGGACTCTATTCCAAGGGATTGGAGTGTGCAAAGGGTTTGTTATACAACACCATTATTTATAATTGGTTGTAAACATGATCCTCCAAATGACCCGCAGCAGAGTTGTGGTGATTTCTACAGTGGAACTTCACGTCGCTGTGAAATAGCATAGTTGTGAAGAATGACACACGTCTATGATGGAATAGGTAGCGGTGGGTGTTAAGGTGGTGGGACCACTGGGGGTTATCTGGATGTGGAATTTTAGGATCTGCCTTCTTTCCTCTCAGAATGCTGGGGACATCACTTTTTCTTCTGTTTTTTAGCTATTAGATGAGAAGTCTTTATATAATATATAATAGAATAAGAGACAATATGCTAGTCATTCCTTTGTGAACAGTGTTTTTGTTTTTTTCTGACAGAGGTTTTCAGGGTTTTGTATCTGTAGAATTCAGACGTGGTCCCGGGATGTGTGGCTGGGGTCGTCTTTCAGCGCTCCTCCCCAACACTGAGATGTCCAGTGGATCAGAAGTCTGTTTTCAGTGTGAGGATTTGTTTTGTCTGCTCTTTCTTTGACTCCTCATCCATCTGTTCCATTATCTGGCTGTCTTTGGAACTCTTCTTCTGCGGACATTTGTTCTTCTGGCTCTAACATGTGTTTGTGCAATTGTTCTAATAATCTACAAGTTTGGTTTCCAGTAGTACATCTTCCAAGAGATTTATTTTGGCAATCATGTTTAATTTCCAAGAATTCTTTTTGGTCCTTTAGTTAACTACTTTTTCTTGAATTCCACTGAGGATATGAATGAATTAGAGCATTTTAAAGGTACTCTCCTGATTCTTGAATTAATTTTGCCTCATGGGGCATTAATTCCACTCTATCTAGCTTGGTCTTCTTTCTGCTTGTTCATTCCCCTCTGATGTCCACTGACACCCCGCCCACTTCGTGAGACCTGGGAGCCAACGCTGAGGCCAACTCTTTTGTGTACAAGGCTCCAGGAGGTATTCTCAACTGTGCTTTTTGAAGTTGAGGCCTTTCTTAGTTGCCAAATAGTTGTACTGTGGGGATCGCAGGGGGAGTTTTAAAATGAGATTTATTCTTTCATATTTCCAAGAAATCTCTGCAGTGTTTTCGTAATCAGAAATAAAATAAGCTGTATTATACATTATCACCATCTCAGACTCCCAGGTCAGAGACCCTGGTGCCATTTTGACTCTTTCCCTGGCCCTACGCCGTCTGCACAGGTAGGTGCTAGTTCTGTTCCACTCTCCAGTTTCTCTCTTACTGCCTTCCCACTTCTTCTCCTGTGTTGCTGCTGCCCTGCGGCCCCTGATTCTTACCTGCATGGACACTCCAGGCTTCGGATCTTCCTGCCTCTACTTCGTGTGCTGCTTTGTCTGCCTTTTGCACTGTAAGGAAGTCCCTTCCCAAAGCACAGGTCTGACCATCATCCTTACCCTCTTTGAGTCTCCTCTTTCTGCTGAATTGAGTGTAAGCTCTTTATCTTGGCACCCTCTGGGGGCTCTGTGGTCCTAGCTAACGTGCCCGCCACCTCCACCTCCTGTGCAGTGAGCTGCTCAGTGACTCGTGTCCCTGCTTCTCTGAACCACCTTGATATGCACCTGGGTTTGGGCCACTTGGCTTCGGTGGGCAGGGGCAATCTGAAGGTGACAGGAAGCTGGCCTCCTTGGGTTTGCCTGTTGGTATCCCAGTGATGAGATCAGCAGGCTGAGCACTGTGCCCGGAGTGTCAGGCGTAGGAGGCCACAGGCATGGTGAGAGAGAATCACTGAAGGGTATATGCAGGCACTTCAGGAAGAGGACAGACCACACCCATGGCGAAGCCGAAATACGTATGTAAGGAAAGGACCAGTAAAAAGTTCAAGGAAAGGTCTCTAATCATAGGAACCTGCGCAGCCACACAAAGTAACAGTCCCGTTGGTAGCCATATAGCAGCTGAACAACAGAGGAGGGTACACTCCTGCTTCTGTGCACACTTTGCCTCTGCTAAGAATTGGGGATTTTTTTTTTGAATTGTAAAATACTATAATGAAGAATATAGGATAAATCTATGTAGTTAACATACACCGTCTCTGTCAGAGCTACAAGTAGAGCCTTGAGTGTTTTCTAAGCAATGTCCGTAACTTCCCCTTTGAATATAGAAAGTCTCCACTTTCATGTGCTGGAAACTGCATAGTAAAGCAGGTCTTCATATCCCCTACAAACAGCAGGAAAGACAGGGAAAAATATAATGGCCCACTCATCCCTGTTATTGAAAAGGGAAAATTATTTAAAAAGTCACTAAGCTGCAGTAAGTCCCGTAGACTGACTTTGGTATGGGCTTTGCTCTGTCTTGTGCTGTGCATGTCCCTGCTTCTCAAACTAGGGGACGTGATCTTGTGCTCAGGATCCACATAGCACATTTGGGATGTCATTTTGGGGAGGAGGGAAATATCTTTAAACCAGGGTTTCTTAGTCTTGGCACTCTTGACATTTGGGGTGGGACAATTCTTTATTGTGGCATCTGTCCTGTGCATTGTAGGATGTTTAGCAGCCCTCCTGGCCTCTGCCTCTGAGATACACTGGTAGCTCTCCTCCTGTCATGATGACCAAAAATGTCTCCAGATGTTGCCAAATGTCCCCCGGAGGGCACTTCACTCCTGGTTGAGAGCTGCCGCTTTCAACAGACAAGGATGTGACATGAACAAGAACGCACGGTGTGCATGGACATTTTAAACTGTAAGAGCTGCCTCAAAAAAGTGTGGTGTGTGCACCTGGCTCCTCTGTTCCATTGATGTAACTCGATGTTCTGGCAACTGTTTCTTGTACTTTTCCCTTTTGTCCTCTTAACTATTGAATTCTCAAATTTTGTCCAGTTCTTTCTCTTTTCTTACTTGTTCGTGTTTTTCTCCCTGGCTCATCCAAAGTATTTGCTGAGTGAAAAGTGTCTCTAAGCGAATTCCTTGAACAGGAGGTTTCCTGCTTGTATTTTTAAACTTCTTATCGGTCTGCCTTCACATCTGCAGGACAGCTTTGTTGGATTCTTCATTCTCGATGGGAAATTAATTGGTGCTGAGCTCTGACATCATTCTAATCAGAGTGCCAATGGATGTTCTCTGTCCCTTCTTACCCCCACCTGCTGGTGGTATTTTTTTCTTCACCATAAAAATGTAGGCATACTTGGGCACGTTGGACTGTACGTGTGCCAACTCTTGGAGGGGTCCTTTGTGCCCTCTCCTTTATGAAGCCAGATTCTCTTCTTAATCTTTGGGTGGATCTCTCTTATTGTCCAAGTCATGCTCCTGTGGTTTGAAATTGAGTTTTTCATTTTCTCCTGCTTCACTGGAACTTGGCTGCATAGAACTGTGTCAGTAGCTCCTGCTTTTGACTTTGGCTTATATTTTCTCGTAGCTTGGAGTGTGGCACAGATTCTCTGAGCACGTCAGATCCATCATGGGTCCAGTAGTATTCATCTTCCTGCCCCTTGCTTATCTCTTGACACTTTGCCCCCACACCCCGGCTCCCGCCCCACTTTTTTGGTAGGATTTTTTTCCTTTAGGTTTATGTTGTCATTTGATTGATATTGAATGGCTCTATTTTTTGTGTGTCCTCCTAGCCCATTTAAAGATCATCTTGCCACCTTCCTGGAATTCTGTGTGGCCGTTTAATTCTAGGTTGGTTTTAGCTCCTCCTCTTTATACTTTGGAGTGCCTTCCCCTACCTTTAATTGGGCACCTGTAGGGAATTCAGAATTATTTTAGTATCCATCCAATCATAGTAAATTGGCTATAACTGCCCTGTCTAGTATGATTGCCATTAGCCACAAGTGGCTATTTAAATTTTAATTAAAATTAGATGCAATTAAAAATTCGCTTTCTCTATCGCGCTAGTCACACCTCAAGTGCTCAATAGCCTTGTGACTAATGACGACTGTATTGGACAAGGCAGATGTAGGACATTCCCATCATTGGAGAAAGTTCCATTGGATAGTGCTGGGCTATAAGATATTAACCATAATGCATGTCAGAGAATTACCTCTGCTATTTTTTATCCCTGGTATTCTGATATTTTTGATGAAATATCGTCCCCCTCTCCAGGGGACACTTCAAAATCAGCAAGTGACTAAATGAAGAGGGGTTGAAAAGTGTAATTAAGTAATGTATTTTTGGATGTTCGGATGTAACTTGTACTCTGACTGTCCTATGCGGGAGACATGGTGACGGTGCATCCCTTGTGGTGTGTATCCTTGAGGTGATTGGGCTGTTTTTTCTTTTTCTAGGGTCTAAGAGATGGCGCTTGTCGGGGTCAGCTCTGCCTGAGAATTGGGTGCTCCAGGCTCTGGACAGCCAGCTCTGATCCTGGGCTCCTCGCTTGAACACGCCTTCCCTTCCAGCCACTCCAGTCCAACGGCCAGACCACTCGTTTTCTCTTAATGATGGGAATCGGCAAGAACACGACATCCAAATCTGTGGAGGCTGGGAGTTCCACCGAAGGCAAATATGAAGACGAAGCGAAGCACCCCGCTTTCTTCACCCTCCCGGTAATAGCATTCCCTTCTTGAGTCACTCTCAAGTGATTAATAGTAGTATGGGATTAGCTTTAATACTCATGTTTTCACTGAAGGTTGAGGCATTTGAAAACCAAATGCTTTTCACGTGAGAGAGTCTTTGGGAACGTTGTTGGCTGACTGGTTCGGGCCCTGCTCTCTGCCTGGAGTTACCTGATGGGATTAACTCCAGGAAGGAAGCATGCATTGCTAGGAACCTTGTAAAACCTG
Source organism: Equus quagga (assembly GCF_021613505.1). Lineage (NCBI taxonomy): Eukaryota > Metazoa > Chordata > Mammalia > Perissodactyla > Equidae > Equus > Equus quagga. Next base: position 80,120,070 of record NC_060278.1, read on the forward strand.
CCCGGTGCTTACTGTGTACTGGAGGATGTCGAAGGCTTAATTTTATCTCCAAAAATGTGTTCTTATGAAATAACCTGTAACCCGACTTCAGACTTGAATTGCAAGGTGGGAGAATGAATGAATGACTTATTGTTTGGGACCCAAGTGTCCGTGCTTTGTGATGGCAGCAGCATCCAACGTAGAGGTAGTTTTACCTGAACAAGTGATATTAGTCAGATAAGGTTGATGACACACATTCATTATATTCAATGCCAAGATTTTTGTACATGTGGGATTATGACTTGATGTGTATAAAGTTACCTAAAGTGTTGGTTTGAAAAAGAAGAAACCTCTTGAGAGAGAACTTGCCTCAAGGTGTTTTTCTCTTAATATTGAAAATGAGGTTAATGGCAAGGATACCATTCTAGGCTTCCTTAAAACATGGTCCCGGAGTTTGCCTCGCTGCGGCATTGCAGTGAGAAAGAAAGATGTGAACAGAGCATCTTTAAGTACCTTGGTTGCCCGACTTGCGTTCAATGGTTCGATTTTTACCCTATAAATTCATGGAGAGATGTGCCACTGATTTTACACTTGGCATTACTGTTTTTTTTTTCTTCCTGTAAAGTGAAATTTTGAAACTGGATATTCTGTTATATTGAAGGCTTACGGTTGACACAGGTTTTCTAGAGGAAGAAGCAAGCCAGTTTTCAAGTTGAAGTTAGATCGTCTTTGAGCAGTGAGCAGGAAAGTTTCGTGCGTGGGTATTCACTTCACTACTGACTTTCTCTGCTGCGGAGCCCAGCAGGCCCTTCCCCTCACGCTCCTCCACTTGAGAGACAGGAACTTGAGCACACCTTAGCCACCCACCTGCCTCGTCATTATGGCCTGGAGTTTTAGCTTTGCTTATTTTCACATTCAAATTGTGGTATTTTACAGTTAGCAGTTAGATTCACCGGCATGTGGGATCAGTTTTTGTATTAAGTGTTTTCTTATATCCGTCTCCTTCCTTATGAGTTTACTTTTCTTTTAAAATACACTGAGGGTCTGTGAATGGCACTGCTTCGTCTTCGTACGTCTGAAAATAACTATTTGGCTCTCAACTCTTGAGTGAACTTCTGTTAATTAAGCACGAGAACCTCCCAGCCCATCTCCGTTCCTCTTGAACTGCTTTCTCGTGATTTGATCGTCGTCTTCTGGCACTGCCTTCCGGATGGAGTCCCCAGTGTTACTTTCCCGTGCACTGATTCTTTGTGTCCAGTTATGTGTCTATGTTGAATTTTTATTGCAATGATTATATTTCTTATTTCTAAGATTTTTGTTTGGTCCATTTCTGCCTGTTTTTGGTTCTTGATTTCTGGTGTGTACGTGTTTGTTTTAAAGTGTGTCATCATTTAAGTCATTGAAGACCCTAATGTACTTATTGTAAAGTATTTCTCCACTTGCTCTATTTTCATCTGGCGTTTCTTACTGTTTCTTTTAAGATTTTCTTCTCTCTCCCCACCACCCACCCCTTCTCTCTCTGTGGTTTTGCATTCTCCTTTCCTGGATGCGGTCTAGAACTGGGGCTTACAGGGGAGGTCTTACTCTTTCCCCCAGGGTGCAGACCGTGACACGAAGGAGTGAGGAAATGTTCTGGCCCCTGACTTTGAGCATGCACCTGGTTCTGGTCCCTTACTTGTGTTGGGGGCCCCTGAGTCCCTCTTTCCCTCTGGAGCCAAGAGCTGCCTAACTGAGGTCTTCCAGGCCCCGATATCAGCCCATTCATCGCTTTATGTTTCTTGTATACAGAAAGGCTTGTCTGGTTTTAGGCTTGCCTCTTTTGGGGTTTTCCCCTCTAGTGTTAGTTTTTAGGAGTAGGGCTGGAAGGAGTGCTCCTCCAAGTGTTAATTTCTAGATCCGTCTTCACCGGGAGCCCTTGCGAGTACATGGGAGCTGGGAATGTGGACATAATATGTAGTTGAACGTAAATATAATGTGATATAAAGTTGATTTAACACTAGGGCAGCTTAATTTGGAAAGTTACAGAATTTTTAGCCCAGTCTCAGGCTATAAAAGTAAGCATGAAAAAGGGGGGTGAAGGGGAGGGGTGCTGGAGTCCGATCCTGGGAATGGATTGGGAGGGGAGCTCAGCACGTGAACCTCAGGGTCACTTGGAACCGAGGATGCCAAGGAGTGTGTTAACATGACCTCCCTCAGAGCTTATGAGAATGCAGAAGGTGAAATAAAAGAAGGAGAACAAAGCCTGTCGAAGAATGTTTATCAAGAAGTAGTTCATGTGATGGAATTTGGGGTTGGAAAGGTTTGTTAGAAAATACTTTGTAATATAGTAAAAATAGGAACACCATACTGCCCATATTTAATCACTGGTGACATTGCTACCCTAAGAAAACTTGAAAAAGAAGATAGAAGAGCATTTTGAGTGATTTGCTTGTTGACAGGACTGAGGAGGGGCCTGGCTTGGAGCTGGTCTCTTCCCGCTGCCTAGTTGATGGGGTGACTTTGGTCACTGCCTCTCTGCTCTTAGGGCACATGTCTGTGTCTCCCTGTTCCTCGTTCAGCCCACAAGGTCTAGACACTAATTTCACAGAATCCAGCAGCCTTAGACTGAAAGTGGCTTTAGACCCTCCTAGTGGTTCTGTGGGAAGGGGAAATACAGGGATTTTCCCGCTGTGTGCTTCACATGATGTGTTAATTAAGTGGCGTTGATATCAGATCACACAAGGTCCTTATCCCCAAGGTCACAGCCAGTGAGGAGGACAGCAGCTGCACATAAGCAATGCGATGACAGGTACAGTGCAGTGAGCGTCCTAGTTCAGCAGGTGGTCTTGGGGCGGGCAGTAAAGAGGAAGAGTGGGGAGTGGTGTTGATTTCCCTGCTGTACTTGATGCTCCAGGAGGAGCAGAGGTGAAAATGAGGCTCGGTCCTGTTTCCTCCCGCTGCTTGTCAGTGTGAGCATCTGGCTGACAGGGTGATTCTGGTTGTGTTTTGTTTTTTTCTTTTCCTTATAACATGGCACCTCAGAGCATTGGAAAATGATATTTTGGATTTGTGGGGTATACTCCTATGAGATTCTCTAGTAGTTTTAAAGAGAGGTGATTTTTTTGCTGATTTTAAAACACCTCTCCCATGGAAAATATGATTCCACTAGAGAAGGAGAGGTGTGGGTAGAGGCAGGAGGAGTTGAGGTGGGGAGAGGACTCTTGGCTGTGCTGGGCCCTGGAGGCAGTGGCAGCTGAAATGGACCTTGAGGTGAAAGGAGGCAGCAGTGGAACATGTCAAGAGGCTGGAAAGGACAATGGGCGAGAAGGTTCAGCCTGAGCCAAGTCAGGCGCCAAAGGGGAAAGAAGGATGCAGAGGGGCGGCCTTAGAACAGTGAGCCAAGAGCCTAGATTCTGGGTGGTTCTTGAGTGATTGGCCAAGAAGGTTACAAGTTTCTAGTCTATCAGTAAAAAGCTGTCTCTGAGTTTTGACCAGGGGAATAACCCAGTAGGCTGTGCTTTAGGAACACTGAAGAGTAGTCTGGGAGTACTGTAGAGAATGAACTGGAGTCAGGCACAATTACAGGAAGAAAAGTGTTGTCTTAGTCACCTCGGGCTGCTATAACAAATTACTGTAGACGGCAGGGCTTAAACAACAGACATTTATTTCTCGCAGTTCTGGAGGCTGGGAGGCCCAAAATAAAGGTACTGGAAGATTCAGTTCCTGGGGAGGGCTCTGTTCTTGGCTCGCGGACAGCCGCCTTCTCACCGCGTCCTGACGTGGCTGAGAGAGGAAGGTCTTGCGTCTCTTCTTCCTCTTATAAGGGTGCTAACTGCATCCTGGAGCTCCACCCTCATGACCTTATCTAACCTAATTACCTTTCAGAGGCCCCACCTAACACCATCCCATCGGGGGTTGAGGCTGCAACATATGAATTTTGGGGGAACAAAACGTTCCATCCAGAACAGGTATCTGTTGCAATAATCATTTAGCAAGTATTTATTGAACACGTGCTCTGTAAGAGGTGGCCCATATCTGTGCATAAAACTTTACAACTTACTCTTGACCCAGAAGTAGTGAGTGGGCAGTTCCAGCACACGAGAGTGAGCACTGCAGTCGGGATTCCTGCAGGGTGCAACAGGAGCCCCTGGAAGGCCCCTAGACTCTTTTTGGGATGACTGGTTGGGGTGGGGACAGATTAGGACAGGGAGAGTGAGGGAGGCCTGGGAGGTACCAAAGGCCTGAGTGGGGGGCGGGGTGCAGGAAGAATGGAGGGAAGGCTGACAGACGAGATACTGAGACCTGAGGGCCGGGACGGGAGAGGGTGGAAGTGAAGGATGACATTAAGATTTTATGTGTTTGAAACCTGGTTGTGTGGATTGTGCTTTTGCAGAAAATATGAAGTCCAAGGAAAACCATAGGTTTGGAGGATGGAAAGAGGGGAGATGACGGGTTTCATTTGAGAAGTTGTGAATTTTTTTTTTTCCTTAGAGATTGGCACCTGAGCTGACAACTGTTGCCAATCTTTTTTTTTTGTCTTTTTCTTTCTTCTTCTTCTTCCCAAACCCCCCAGTACATAGTTGTATGTTCTAGTTGTGACGACCTCTGATTGTGCCATGTGGGACGCCACCTCAGCATGGCTTGACGAGCAGTGCCATGTCCACACCCAGGATGCGAACCAGCAAAACCTTTAGCCACTGAAGCGGAGCTGGTGAACTTAACCACTCGGCCACGGGGCCGGCCCTGAGAAGTTGTGAATTTTTAATGCTGATGGGACTCCTAGACCCTGCAGGCAGGCACTGAGTGAGTGGGGCCTGGAGCACGGAGAGAGCAGGAGTGCCAATCAGTACAGGCCTGGGGCTCAGGTGGTGTGGCTGAATCCGTGGGAGAGGATATGGCTGCCCGGGAGAGAGCTGGCTGGAAGAAAGCTGAGGACCTCATGTTGACAGTGCCCACATGTGGGTGACCCAAGGCATCGGGACCAGGCACCCTTGCCTGCCAGGGTCTTGCTGCATCCCAGCTTTTCCAAATGCACACATTGAAGAACAGCCATCAGGGCAGCTCTGTGTTTGTCCTTTTCTCCAGATCTGTGCTGTCCAGCACAGTAGCTGCTAGCCACCTGTGGCTATTTAAATGTAAACTAATTAAAATTAAATAAAATCTAAAATTCAGGGCCTTAGTTGCTCTAGTCAAGTGCTTGATAGCCACACAAGGCTCGTGATTGGCCCGTCTCTTTCTTCCTGGTCAGAGCCTTGCTAGACTCTAAAATGCTCCAGGCTGCTATTTCCTCTTTGCTTTGGAGTCAGACGCTGGGTCTCAGGCTCTTGGCTGTTCAGGTGTCTAGAGACAGGTGTGCTGGAGTGCAGGGAGGGGGGCACGGAACCAACGCTGGTGGCTTCTCAGAACCAGGTTTGGGGAGGGTCTGCTGGAGGGGGTTGCTGGGGTTTTCAGCGGGGATTAAGGATCCCATCATTAGAGATTCTCTTCAGCATCCTGGGTTAGATAAATGCTTCCTTGGATGTTATAAGTGCTGATTTAAAAAAAACTCCTGTGGAAGGGAATCAGCATTTCTTTAAACAAAATAAAACAAAGACCCACGGCAGTAATGTAAAGAGAAAAAGAATAAATCCATACATAGAGGAAGAATAATGAATAGGTCACGGTAAGAACGAGACACACAAAGCCCCAGGATTCATAGGAACTAGGTCATGCGATCAGGGTTGATATTAAGTAGAAGAAACAGCAAAAGATCTTCTCCTTCTCCCACGGGAGTCTTATTAGGCAAGTTTGTGTGTGTTCAAAGGCAGCTAGGAAACGTGTAATAGGGAGGCATGCCACAGAGCAAGGAATTAGAACCAGGAAAACAGTAAAACGTCTTGAAGGATTGCCATTCCCTAAGGACCCTGGCTGGGAAGCACAGCCTGGAAGAGGTCCTGTGTTTGCTCCGTTGTTCTTCTATGTCACTTGCTCTTGTTTCTTCTGAACCTGGAGGGGCATCCAGGGAAACCAAGTTAATAGCCTCAACTATATTGTTGGCACAGGCCCACCTGTCATCCGGCCTGTCGTTTTCAGCACACGGTCATCGCTGCCAGTTCAGAGCTAGGCAGAGGTTTAGGGCTCCTTAAGTTTTGTTTCTGCTTCTTCTAACAGCCTCTGTGAGGATATTTAGTTCTCCTTTCTTGGGTGCCAAGAGTAGATTATTCAGTCTGGAGATATTAGGGGTATGGACTGAGGTTTCGCTTTATTAGGCTCAATTTTATGAGAATGGGAGAGATACTCATCTGTGTTCACACAATCCATAATTTGTTTCGGATTCCCTTAGAGTATTTTCCTCAGAACCATATAGTGTTAAGAACTCATAGACCCCCGGTGTGATAGGCACCACACAGACGGGGTAACAAGCTGCTTACAGTTCAGTAGAGTGTGAGATAATGGAAAATATATGTATTGGTCTCTGCCCCCGGTTGCTGGCACAGGCGCCTAAAACCCTTGTAAATTCCTGAGTGATAAGAGCACTGGGAACATCTTTTGTTCCATTGTTCTGTTGACTCTGAGTGGGCTCCTGGACGGCTCCCGGGAGGGGGCAGGTCACCAGAAAGACCAAGCTGTGATTAGAAGCTTGGAATTCTCAGCCCCACATCCTACCCTCCAGAGAGGAGAGAGGGCTGAAAACAGAGTTAATAATTGCTCGTGCCTGTGTGAGGAAGCCTCCGTAGAAATCCCAGACGTACGGGGTTCAGAGAGCTTCTGGGTTAGTGATCACATCCATTCGGGGAGGGTGACGCACCCCAACTCCACAGAGACAGAAGCTCCTGAGCTCAGGACCCTCCCACACCTTGGCCTGTGTCTCTCTTCATCTGTATCCTTTTTCATATTTAATAAACTGGTAAATGTTAAGTGTTTCCCTGAGTTCTGTGAGCTGTTCTAGCAAATTAAGCAAACCTGAGGGGGGGGTTGTGGAAATCTCCAATTTGTAGTCAAATTGGGCACAAGTTGTGTTCAATCTGAGGACCTGCCACTTTCTATTGACATCTGAAGAGGGGTGGGAGCATCTTGTGGGACTGAGCCCTTAACCTGTGGGATCTGACACCATCTATGGGTAGGTAGTGTCAGAATTGAGTTAAATTGTAGGACACTCAGCTGGGGTGCCAGGGAATTGCTTGGTGTGGGGAAAACTGCCCAGGCATTTGGTGACCACACATGTCAGAAGAGAAGTGTTCTGTGAGTGGTGGAGACCCACAGGGAAGAAAGACGCAGGAGTGACTGCACTGAGTTCTTCTAATATGAGGGCAGATATGGCAAGTCAGCAAACAGACCCTGAGGGTTCAGGTTTGAATTCAGCGTGGGGTGCTGTGAGGGTGCCCGAGAGGGACCCTCGCCCAGCCGTGTCATGGGCATGGGCCTGGCTGGTCAGATGAAGATGCCCAGGGGAGATGACCTCCAAGTCCTGAAACATGTCTCGTGTCTCAGGTCAGGAGAGGGAGATGGAGGGCCCTCCAGCCGGGGGAGCAGCATGGCCATGTCCTGCTCTGGGCTCAAGTTTAGTACAGATGACACAGCAGAGTCGGGCTGGGCATGGGGGTGCTGATAAACAGTTGTAGCAGAATCAGTTGCACTCGAGTTTTGGGTAGAGAATTCCTGCCGTGGGCGCCGGGAGGAGAGCGTCTGGAGATGGGAAGGCGAGTGAAGGCGTTAGGCCAGTCCAGCTGAGCACTGATGGTGGCCCCATCTGAGAGAGGGGCAAGGAGAGTTCTTTCCTTCAGCAGGTGTTTATTGGGTGCCTGCTTCACGTGAGGCTCTGGGAGCACAGCTGTGAAACCAGACCAGGTTCTTGCTCTTGTGGAGCTGACCTCCTGCTGGTGGTGAGGGGAGATAGACAGTAAATGCGTCATGTGGCTGCTGGTGACAAGTTCTGGGAAGAAAAGAAACTGAGGAAGGGGGATAGTGTGGAACAGATGTGAGGTAAGATAGGGGTCATTCAGGACCTGCAGGCCATTAATTTATCCCTTAAAAAAATATATAGGTTTTTCCACACAGGTTTCCATAGGTTTAGGGCTCTGGGGAACAGCAGTGAATTAAATAGACAAAAATCCCTGATCTCATGGAATTTCCATTCTGGTGGGGGAGACACCTGAAAAATAAGTACACCTGAAAAATAAGTCAAATGTGTAGATGTTAGATACTGATAAATACTAAGAAAAAAATAAAACAGAGACTAAGGATAGAAGTTGTTAGGGGTGAGGGAAGCCCGTCACGCAGTGTGTTGACAGCACGTGCAAAGGCACTGAGGCAGGAGGTACCTGTTATGTCTGAGAACCCTGTGGAGGTGATGGGGCTGGACAGGGGGTAGGATGGGATCAACAGAGGTTATGTAGGCCAATGATGTAGATTGTGGCCCTGGTAAGGATTTAGCTTTTCCTGAGTTGGATAAAAAGCTATTGAGGGCTTTGAGCAGAGGTATGACTGCTCTGCCTGGTTTTAAAAAGGTCCCTCTGGCTGCTGAGTGGGAAGCAGACTGAAGGGGGAGCTGGAGAGTAGTCAGGAGTTGCCTGCCACAGAGCACGGGAGCTGACGGGGGCTCCAGCCAGGTGCTAGGGTGTGGAAGTGGTGAGAAGCGGTTGGGCTTCTGGAGGAGAGCTGACCGCGGTACTGACGGACTGGATGAGGGTGGGAGCAAGGGAGGAAGGAGGCAAGGGTGGTTCAAGGTTTTCCCCTGAGCATCTGGAAGATAAATTGGCCAAGTACTGAGATGGAGGAAGACTTGGGTGAGCAAGCTGGGGGCTGAGAGAGTCAGGAGTTTGGCGCTGGCCGTGGAGACACTGGGTGGAAAGCGGGACTTGAGCTGGTGCTGTGCAGGGAGGCAGTGTGGCGGGAGGTCCTCACTGGGGGTTAGCCGTGAGGAGATGGTATTTAAAGCCAGGGAATTGGATGGCATCGCCTGGGGGTAGATGTCGCTAAGGGAGAAAGGGGGTCTGAGGGCCCAGTGCGAGGAACCACAGTGTTTGGAGGCGTGGAGGCTGAGGAGGGCCAGCAAGGGGACAGGTAAGGAGTGGTTGCTGAGGTCGGCGGGGAACCAGGCCAGCCCTGCCCGGGCAGCCGGTGAGGAAGGCACTGCGAGGGCGAGCTGGCTGAGTAATGGGATGGACTGTTGGGTTTAGCCAAGGCTGGGCCCTTGCCAGCTGAGTGCCAGAGAGGACAGCGGAGCTGAGGGTTTGTGCGGGAGTGCTTGTAGTGCTACACCATGGACCCTAGTGGCGTAAGGAGGGAGTTGAGACAGGGCTGGGTCAAAGGTTTGGCAGGTCTGCTGGGGTCAGGAAACTGTGGGAATTGGGGTCCTTGGGGCAGCTAGGAGGAAAGACAGGTGGATGAGGAACAGGCAGCTTGGAGAGGTGGTAAAAGGGCAGATGTGACCAGATGTGGTGTTGCATTGGATGTGGGCAGTAAGGTACAACAGGAAGTCGAGCAGGGGTTGGGATTGGGCTCCCGGGCGGCACCATAGAAATAAGAAATAAGAAACTCGCAAGCATAGGGGGCGTTTTTGTTTGTTTTTAGGTTGTGTGGGGAAGTAATGAATTGACAGAAGGTAGAATTAAAGATTTTGCTCTTTTGTGATACTTTGTGTTCGTTTAGTCAGGAAGGTACTGATGCCCTTGCATCTGAGACGTCTTTTCCCTCTTCCTGTCTTCTCCCAGCCCAGGAGCAGGTTTCCTGCTCTGCTGCTGAGAATGACCAGCTGAAATCAGATCTCAACACTGTTCCACCGGCATCTTCTAGCACGGAAAACAGTTTTCTAGCTAAGTGGTTAGGAAGAGGGTTGTGAAGAGGTCACGGGTGGCGTGTAACGTTTGGGTTTTCCGGTGCTCCTGGTTTGTGCTGTGCTTCCTGCATGTTAGTTGCTACAGTTCCCCTTTGCTCACAGGGGCCCGGGTTGGGATGATAGATTATATCTTAATTACAGCCAAACTTAAGCATATGAAATAGCTGGACACATTTTTAGCTCTTGAGGAGAAACTTTCAAAGTCTTTTTGAAAAACTCTTCTCTGATTATAAAAGTAATAATTTCCTAATGATGCTCATATTAGGAAATTGGGAAAGTACAGTAAATTATTTAAAAGATAAAGAATATTTTTGAATTTCATGGTTGTGGAATTGGTCAGAAAACACAGTGAGGTCTCCTCTCTCCCACCTTCTGTAGTTACTTGACTACAAATAACTTTCCTTTCCTGTGAATTTACACTTAGGCCAGATGGGACCAACATGCCAGAGAAACAGAAGGCTTTCCCTGTTTGCTCTTAGCGTTTTAGGGATTTTATCAGCATCAGTAAAGCCATTATCCCTGTCTTTCAAATTTTAGGTAAAGGAAGGAAAGTTTAAACGTTAAGTAGTTAAAAGAAGGAGGTGAGTGATTGTGAGAAAGTCTGTAAAGAAAAGAAAGGAGATAATGACCCGTAAGTCAGCAAAAGAGGCCTGGTGCAGGCCTAGGGATGGATATGAAGAGGAGGAAGAGGTTTCAGAGGAGCCAGGGCAGAGGGGGGGTGGCCAAGAGCTTTAAAAAGAAGGGCTGAGCTCCTCCTGGGAGAGCCCACGACCCCGGGGTGGTGGGGTGGTGGCCAGATGGGGGCGCTGGCGGACAAGAGGCAAGCAGCTCAGAGCTGTGCCCGCCTGTGCAAGCTGTGCCCGCCTGTGCAAGTGTGCGGCCAGGGAGACAAATGCCCCTTTCTTTCCTTGTCTGTTTCCTGTTCTGTCCCCCTTCTTCTTCTCCTCTTTTCTTTCCTCCTTCTTTCCCTTCCTTCTTTTCTTGTAAGAGAAGTGACCTTGACAAACATGGGGAGGCAGGCACTTCTGATTGCTCTAGGCCTCCGACTCTGATGGCAGAATCGAATATGCACATTTTCAGCAGTGAAAAGAAGGCATGAGGGGCCGACCCAATGGCCTGGTGGTTAAATTCAGTGTGCTCAGCTTTGGTAGCCCACGTGTGGACCTACAGCACTCAGTGGTGGCCATGCTGTGGTGGTGACCCACATACAAAATAGAGGAATATTGGCACAGATGTTGGCTCAGGGCGAATCTTCCTCAGCAAAACAAAAACAAAAACAAACAAAAGCCATGAGGTTTTTTAGTGCAAGTAGGCCTGTTTTAAAAACTAAACAAGGAAGCCTGGAACACATCCTTGTCTTTAGGACTTTAATACCAGTTGCTGTGGAGTTTCTTCTTGTACATTCCTAAATCGAGGGCTTGGGATTGTTGGATCTTAAAACTGAAAGTCTCAGTTGGATGGTAATAATAGTTGTTTTGGAAAGTGTTCTCTTTCTGTAAGAATAATTAGATCTTGGGATCCACAGTGTGTGATTCTGAGAAGAGTGTGAGGATAAAGAGAGTGCTTCCTGGAGCCTGCCCAGAGAACTGGTTAATTCCCCTTTCTGTAAGATCAGAGTTTGATTCTACTGCATAACGGCCATGATTTGGGGGAGAAGATGCTCTTGAGAGGTCAAAATTGAATAGCCAAGATGAGCAGCCTTTTCTGTTTAAAATGGATACATTGGAAAAAAATTTTCTTACAAAGGGAACATGCCAGTGTATACTTTGAAATAAAAACGTTGAGAAGATGGTGTTCAAATGAAGATTTTTATGGTTGTTAAGGGATTCTTTTCCTTACTCCTTTCTAGAGTTTTCAATGTTCTTAAAAATTAATTTTTCTGCTCTGGTTTTGAGGTCTCAGTTTCTTGTATGGCAGCTTACTTTTAATTTGAATAGAGTCTTTCTAGTTTAAAATGAAATGAGAGGTGTTAGTAACACAAAATGCCCATCTGATAGTTGGGACACGAACAATTTGGTGTGAACAATCGTAAAATGCCAGAGTTGCTGCGGTCCCATCCTGAGCAGGTTTACCAAGTTGAGCAGAGTTTTGGCCGATTATCTCTTACTTTGTGTGAGGCCAGATTCATAGAACCTCGGTCCTGGAAAGGGCCTTATAGACACTGTGTGCACTCTGCCCTTATGAAGTACTTGCTTTGTGCTCTAAGCTGCACCGAGTTTAACAGGAATGCAACAGTAGTAGTTGCCCAAGCTTCCTGCCCTCCCTGTCCTGTATGGCCCACCATCACACCATCCTCTGCCACTGCATTCTTTGGGTCCTCTTTGTTTCTTGCCTGAATCTTCTTGACAGCCTCCATATGGTCTCCCCACCCCCCAGCCTTCTTCCTTTCCAGCCCCTCCTTGTCGTTCCCACCTGTGTTTTTTTTTTTTTTTTTAACAGGCAACATCTTTTTTTTTTTTTAAAGATTTTATTTTTTTTAAATTTTTGTTTTTTTTCCTTTTTCTCCCCAAAGCCCCCCGGTACATAGTTGTATATTCTTCGTTGTGGGTCCTTCTAATTGTGGCATGTGGGACGCGGCCTCACTGTGGTTTGATGAGCAGTGCCATGTCCGCACCCAGGATTCGAACCAATGAAACACTGGGCCACCTGCAGCGGAGCCCGTGAACTTAACCACTCAGCTCACGGGACCAGCCCTCCACCTGTGTCTTTTGCATTTCCCAGGCTACTTAAGATTTCTTTTTCTTCTAGGTGTTTACACCTGCTGAACCCCCACCTCTAAGTTCTCCATTCCCTCCTAACCTGTCTTCATCTAAGCTAGGTAGGCAGGCTCCTGAGCTTGCATGGTTTTGGGTAAGGTATTTCAGATTGATTTCTTTGCCATAACCTAAGCCCGTCATTCTGCTGGAGAAAAAAAGCTAATTCCCTGTGAGGATCTGATAAAGTACTTGAGGAGGAAGATCGTCTATGGGAGGTTGCATGGCAGTAATTGTCGTTTCTCCACTTCCTTTTAAGTTTTACGTATTTTAAAGCATCCATATTTCTCCCCAGGCTCCATGGTACAAATATGTTGTCAGAGTGAAATGGAAGTAGTAAGAAAACTGATGTTTTTTTTTACTATATCTTTCTTGTAGTTTGCATATATTTCTGTTCAATCATTGCTTTATTATTTGTACAACTTTCTTCATTTACAAAAGAAATATAGTCACTGTTGAAAATTTAGAAGATACAGAGCAGTGTAACGAAGAAAAACCCAAATCATTTAGAATCACATCAGCCAGAAAAACAACATGCTAATATTTTGATGTATTTCTTTCCAGAGATTTGAAACAAATATTTGGGTGTTCTTTTATAAAATTCTGGCGCACACACACACAAAATCTGCTTTAACTTCATATTATATCCTGGGATATCAGTGCCACTGAAAACATGACCTGTTTGTTTTTTGTGTGTAATTATGTCATTGTGACATAATAGCAAATCATAGATCTAACTGTTCTGCTTTTGTTGGGACCTTGGGTTGTTTCTGATTCTTTGCCGTAATAAATGGTAGCCTAGTGTATGTAACCTTATTGCAGTAGTTTATGCTCTCAGCAGCTGTGTGAGAGAGACACCGCCCCCCCACCCTGTGCTAGATACCAGATTTAAAAAGCAACAAATCGATAAGTGAAAGACTGGTATCTGATTGCTTTAGTTATGCATTTTAATGAGGAGGAACTCTTTTTTCCCCCCCAAGTTCCTTGCCATTTATTATCTTTCCTCTGTGAGTGTCTTTCTTTCCTACCCCACCTCCTTTGTCTCTGTTGAGCTGTACTGATGATCAGGAATAACACAGAACTACAGTCATGTGCCGTTTAACGACAGGAATTCATTCTGAGAAATGTGTTGTTGGGCAATTTTGTTGTTGTGCGAACATCATACCGTGTACTTACACAAAACCTAGATGGTATAGCCTACTGCACACCCAGGTCATATGGCACTAATGTTATGGGACCGCTGTCATATATGTGGTCTGTCATTGACTGAAACGCCGAGTTATGCTGCACATGACTGTATTGAACTTAGAATTGGAGAGAAAATCCCTGGATCACACAGCAGTTTGAGGGAGAACCTGTAGCACTGCCAGCCAGAGCCGTGCCTGTCATGACTGTAGCCCCAGGGCACAGGGATAGCTCCTCTGCTTCTGTTTCTGGAGAGCAGCTTCATGTGTGGAAAGATGGGGCTTTTGTTTACCCCTTGATACCTGTGAGAGCCTGTGCAAGCCTGTGCACTTACTCATCCTTGAAGCCGCTGCCTCCTTGTCAGTATCAGGGATGTTTGAGAAGTAAATGAGATCGTGCAGAGCAACATCAGATCATATGCACAGGAGGCAATTAATAAATGTTTCCTCCTCCCCTCCTCCATCTCCGCTATGCCCCTTAAACCAACGTACAGTGATGCAGACGGGCAGGCATGGGATCTGAAAGGGGCCTAATGCCATCTCTGTTGTACAATGCAGCTAGCTTTGGGATACAGCCCTGTCTGACCCCTCGGACGGCTTCTTCGAGGGCCTACAGAAGTCTGTGGGCCACGGTGGCTGGGGGACCATCTGCAGAGTTATTACCTATGCATTTTTTAAAGCCTCAGCCAGAATCCTGGAGGGAAGAGCTTGGGGTCCAGAGTAAGGGTCTGCATTGCAACTGTGACTCAGACCCCAAGGGAATTACTAAGCTCTCTGGGCATCGGGTTCCTCATCTGTAAAATGGGAATGAAAATAGCATCTGTGTCAGGGGGTTGTTATAGGGATCAATGAGAAAATATATGTAAACTTATTAACATGGTACCTGGCTCATATGAAACGTGCAATAAATAAGAGAATAAGGAGAAACTAGTGGTTAGTGTAGCTAAAATGTAAAAATGCTTTGACAAAGCTTTTTCACTAAAACATTGGAAGTCACACTGAGATGGAGGAGAATCTTATTTTGCCCCATCCCATCTCCTTGAAGGATCATCCTTGTGGCCATATTCATAGAAACCAGGAAAGGAAGGGGTCCAGATGGAAGGGGTCCTACTCTCACACTGGCAAAGGTGGTGAAGGTCAGGAAAGGTTCCATATAATCAATACATGGTTTTAAAGCAAAAAGTATACGTTGCTTGTCACTACGTGTGTCAACCAAACAGGCTGGTGCTTCTGCAGACGGTTCTGTAACCTGCTTCATCGTGTTTAACAAGACGTCCTCCACCTCTTCCCCAGAAAGTTTGGATGCATTTGCCTCATCCTCCTTAGCAGCAGCCTGGTATTTCACTTAGGGCATGTACCATAATTTTGTTAATTGGTCCGTAAAGGGAATTCTAGTTTTAAATGTTTCTTTTTTAAACATTAAGTGTCATATATTTGTATGCTTCACAATGTAAGAATACAAAGGGTATCGAGTTAATATGCTGTTGCTCAGTCTTGCATACATCAATTCTCCCTACACACTACCTTTCAGAAGTAGTTTGTGAATATATAAGCAAGTGCATTCTCTGTATTTACACACACAGGTGTGTGTATCTAAATATCTGTGTCTATAGCTCTGCTCTTGCCCTTTTTTTTGCTTACTCATATGTCGTGGATGATGTTCTTTACATTCGTATGTCAGAACATAGCGCCCTCATTGATTTTATAACTGCAGAGCATTCTATGGTATGGATGGACCATAATTTATATAACTGTTTCCTGTTGATAGACATCTAGGTTGTTTCTAATATTTTGCTGTTACAACTTGCACTGCAGTGAATAACCTTGAGCATAAGCCATTTCACTCAGATGTAAGAGAAGGATAAATTTCCAAGAGTGGGACTGTCGGGGCAGAGGGTGTGTGCCTTGGTGATTTGAGGGGTACCACTAAGTGAGCTCTCCTGAGGCCACTTCATCCCCATCAGCAGTGTGTGAGCACCTGTTGTGTGCTTGCCAATGGGACGTGGGTCAGACTGCACTATGGCTGATTTAATAGATGGGAAAAGGTTTCTGTTAAGAGTTTTAATTTGCATCTCATGAGTGAAGTTGAGCATCTTCTCAAATGTTCAGGAGCCATTTATATTTTCTTATTTTCCTGTTGGAATGTTGACCTTTTTCTTGTTGGTTTATAGCCCTTACAGATTCTTCACATATCAGAGAATGTAGCTTGCTATCTATAAGGTGTTACTACCTGGGAAGAATGGAAGATGCCGGCCCCCTTTCAGCTGGAGTGCTGTAACCCACTGGGTGCCCTTGGGATGTGTTCTGGAATGAGTTGGAGGATGGGAGTCCACAGGGACATCCCTAGTTGAGCTCTTGCAAACATCACCTTGAAGGGAAGATGTTTGGTGAAGTGCCCAGCCTGGTGTCCGGCATGAATCTGTGCCCAGTGTTAGCTGTCACCGTCACCGTGGTCATGGGATGTGCATGAGAGCAGGAGCACAAACAGCATTTTTAGTGTGGGCCAGTGATGGGCACATCATCCCACCAGCGCTTTGGGGTAGGGGCTGGTGTTGGAGAGGGATAAGGCACCTTCTGGCTCCTCTTGAAGGACGAGTTGTGCTGGGGAACAGGTGGGACACACCTGGAAGTGCGGAGGGTGCTCTGGCAGGTGCGGTCCCAGGAACCCTCTAGAGAAGGCTGAAGAAGTTAAGAGGCTGCCCCAGGAAGACCTGGGCTGGGCAGGAGGCCATGCTTCGGCTGCAGTATTAGTTGCTCTGGATGGTTTTGCTTGCATGTGGCCACCAAGTGTCACAGGGGGCTGCTGTGTTTGAAGAGGGGATGAAAACGAGATTAGGGACTTTGCTGCCTTGGCCAACTTCAGGGTCACTCGTGCTATGTGAGATCTACCAGCTACATCTTTTGGGGTGTCATAACCTAAGATTGACACGCTCTGGAGTTTTAGCATATGCTGTATTATACTCGTTTTATTTTTCATGGCAGTTAATTTTGAAATTTCAAATAATATTGAAGTAGGTGGGAGATTTTTATGTTCTTTAAAAAGGGACTTGGATTAAAGACTGGGAGGCACTAATCTTGATATCTTTATTCTTTATTCAAAACATTTTAATTGTAGAGTAGAGAAACGGATATCAGAAGAAATAATCGTGTGTATGTGTCTAGGGAGGGTAAGAATAGTATGTGTTACTTATTAAAAGAATAGAAAGCAGTTAATTTGGGGAGTTTTATTACTATTCTGAAAATGATTGTTTTAGTATAAAATGGTTCACTTAGCTACCAGACACGTGACAGTGGTGGGTGAATTATACTGGATCTCGAATAGATGAGAATTGAGTTCAGAGCCCTCTGGTCAGAGGCACAGTGTTTCCCAGGTACCTGTACCCTTCACCCTACGTGTGTCTGCAGCCACCGACTCCCTGTGACTTCTGTTTGACTAACAGCTGTCACAGCTGTGACACAACACAGTTGTGACTAACACAACACGGTTGTCCTTCAGCCGTCAGCTTCAACTGGCGTTGCTGTGATAGTGACGCTCAGCATGACGCTGCTTGGCTCTTGCTCCTGTCACTCCTGCTTCCTACACATTCGACCATCTTGGGATTACTGTTTAGAAATGAATTCTTTAGCATTATTGTCTTAGCTTCGTAGAAATAAAACGCTCGAGCAAGAAAGACATTGTATTTATTGAGCAACAGAGGACCCCCCGCCCGCCCCCCCACCCCATAAAGGCAGTGCAGCCCTGCATGTTGGAGACAGGCAGAATCAACTGGACAAATGGAGAGACCTGCTTTCACAGCTGAGTGATCGTTCAATATTAGTTTAGGGGAAAAAATTTAAAGCCACAAGTTTGGTTTCAAAGAGTTTTGAGGGGAGAAAAGACATCTTGTTCCCAAAAGGTTTTTAAATAATCTGATATTTTTTATAAAAACTTGATCAATTTCCTGAGATGAAAGATGCCAAGATTCCCCTCTGTTATCTGCATTGCTATTAATAACTCAAAAGAAAATCCATTTTTATTAAGTTTAGAAAGCTTTCTAAGACATGTTTTATTTCCCAGTTGAAATAATATTTAGAGCTTCAAAAATCTGGAGCTTTGATAGTATCAGCAACCTTTTTTTTTTATTCTTTTCTGTTAAAAAAAACCTCAGTGCCTTTCCTGAAGAACTGATTTTAATATTTGATTCTTAAAATTAAAGTTCACATTTTTGGAAGAAATGGACCATTAGAATAGCTTATTTAATAAGCCAAAGGGGACTTCTTAGTAAAGCAACCTGGTGTTTGAGTAATGTTCTGTCACTCCTGCACGTTCACATGGTAGAGACGGCAGGTCAGAGCAGCCCCGGGCCTTCCCCACCTCCTGTGGCCTCGTCTCCCTCTGATGCCGAGTCCCTCTCCCTTCAGTAAAAACCTGTTTCATGTCCCACTTGCTCCAGAGCTTCCCAGTTTCCAGCCTTACTCCCATTCCCAGCTGGGGCTCTGGCAGAGTGCGGAGCAGGGGTCTGGGGGGGAAGGGGCGCCTTTTCCCCAATTTGGGGATGAGGGTGGCATGGGAGAGGCAGCAGGTCAGCTCTGGAACATGAGGCTGACAGGATAAAAGGTGTGCTCCGAGGTCCCCGGGGATGGCTTGACCTGTGGAAATACATTAAAAATCGTAGGTCAGTAATATCTACTGTTAAATAAACTTCCCACACTGGCCTGGGAGAGTAGGCTTCCTTTATGGGATGATTTTTATGGATCATACATGTTTTGAATTGGCTTACAAACCTCTCATACCAGTTTGTCCCTCCATCCCTCCCTGTACCAGTCTCTTTGGGACTGGCACCTCCATCCACCCAGCCACCCAGGTGAGTGAACTGGACAGCGGCCTGGACTCCTTACCCGCTGGTGTCCAGGGCCGGGGTGTCGCCCATCGTACTGCAGTGGCATCTCCCCCTGTGCCCACCCCACAGAGTTGTGGTGCTGTGGCTCCTATCTGGGCAGTCCCCAGGGGCCTAAGGCCACATCCTTGCTCTCTCCTGAAGACTGCCTTCCCCAGAGCACTGTTAATATCTTGGTCTAGGCCACTGTCCCTTCTTGTGTGACAGTAGCCTCAAAAAGGGTCTGCCTGCCTCTGTTCCTGTCGTCATCCCGTTTACTTGGCCCCACCTTTCCACCGTCCTGCTCCAGGCAGAGTGGTCACCCAGAACATACATCTGCTCATGGCAGGCTTCAGGGCTCTCTGCTGCGTCCTGTGTTCAGTCAGAATTCCTTAACTTGACATCCACTCCAGGTGGAGCTCCTGGGAGGTGGCAGGGCAGCATTTTCATTGCCTGGGCACAACAGGTGCTCAAACATGGTTTGTTGAGTGAATATGTGAGCCTTTTCCTAGGCTGGGGAGCATCTGCATTTTTTAGTAGTTATTTATTTAATTACGTGTGTGTGTATGTGAGTGAATGGAGCAAGTCAGGGGAGGAATAGGAGTTGCTAACTCCTACCACAGTCTCCTCTTTGGTGCCACAGATGCAGATAAAAAGGAAATTATTGAGGTGAAATTCACACAACAAAATTAACAGTGTAAGAGTGAACAATTTAGTGACATTTAGCACATTCACAGTGTTGTGCAACCATCACCTCTGTCTAGTTCCAAAGCCTTTTCATCACCCCAGAAGGATGATGAAGCAGTTGCTCCCTGCAGCAGCTGGTAATGAGTGCAGGTGAAGGCTAGTTTTAGCTAGAATAGGCCATTAAATCAGACCTGGGTTTCTCTGATGATTTAGTAACTAGGTTGTTGTTCTAAGAGAGTTCATCCTGAGTGTGTGTACTTCTTGGCTGCTCAGTGGGTTGAGTGCTGCTGTGATAGGACTTGGAGCCTGGTTCTAATAGTAAGTTAGTTTCGTGTTCTGAACTTGAACTTGGCTGGGATCATGTATCCTGCTGGCAGCTAGTTTTACAGGCAAACGTCAGGAACGCAGTTGCCTTTTATAGGAAGCTGTAGCATGACTTAGAGTTTTCAAAGCAACTCCTTATTTGAAATGTTATAAGAAAATTTTGCCCTGTAAGAATTATGTGCTAGTTAATTGAGCTCTTTAGCCTACTTGAA
Source organism: Equus quagga (assembly GCF_021613505.1). Classification (NCBI taxonomy): domain Eukaryota; kingdom Metazoa; phylum Chordata; class Mammalia; order Perissodactyla; family Equidae; genus Equus; species Equus quagga. The sequence goes on from NC_060278.1 coordinate 80,139,861, forward strand.
AACTAGCCTCAGACTTGGGTTATAATCTGTATGACCTTGAATGAGGAATTTTTCTCTGGCCTGATTTCCTCAACTACAAAAATACGTGGATTGAAATCTCTCTGGGCTGCCTCAATCCAAGCTGTGCTGCTTGGATCTTTAGCCTTTTTAATTTCTTCCCTGTTGTAAAAAGACATTGTTCTCATTTTAGAAAATTGCCAAAGTATATGAAGGGGAAAAGAGGGTAAAAATGGCCTCACAGATTAAAGATAGCCACTGTTACTATTTTGGTGTATATATTTTTTATCATCAGTTTAAAAAAGCAATATGCAGATAACATATGAATGCATATTGATTGTGAAAGATCTGAATGCTAAGGAAGGGTTGGGAGTGAAGAAGGAAAGGCGCACATCTTTCCTGCTTGCCCCTTGGGCAACCTTCCTATTGGTCTGTGACTTTTCTGGATCCTTTACCAAGCATTCAGACAGGTAGGGAGGTTATTACAATTTTATTTTATTTGTTTAACATAATTGGCGTAGTTCAAGGCTTAATGTTTTGTGACACTTTTTTTAATAGTATTTCTTGGAGTTCTTTCCTTGTCAGTACATCAGTTTTATTCTTTTGAATGGCTGAATATTATTTTTGAAATGCATACACCATAATTTAATAATGTCTGTCTTTTTGATGAACATTTAGGTTGTTTCCAAGTATTCAGCATTTTAAATAATGTTGCAGTCACCAACCTTGAACGTACATACCACTTGCCTGGATATTTCTGGGGGATAAGTTTCTATGAGGTTAATTGCTGGCTCTGAGGAGATGCCTGTTTGAAATCCCAGCGCTAAATTACCCTCCACGACGCCCATTCCACCAAGAACATAATCTCTAATAACTTGGAGCTTTTCCCCCACACCCTGGTCAGCACCAGATTCATCTTCTAAAATTTTCTCCTAATTTATGTAAAAAATGAAATATTATTTTAATTGTCGTTTCTATAGTTTTAAGTGAGGCTGAACAGCTTTTCATGTGTTTTCTTGGATATTTTAACTTTTTTTCTGTGAACTGTATACCCCTGTCCTCGCCCGTTTCCTTTGGGTTGTTTGTGTTATGGATTTGTAGGTCTTTTCCGTGAATCACTGATCTGGACCCTTGGTCCGTTGTGTGTTACACTGTTTTCTCTTATTCTGTCACTAGTCTTTTGTGTCTTTTTAGTGTATTTTACATACCAGAATTTAAACTTTTTGTATACTTTGTCTTTTTATCTTCTGCATTTAAAAAATGTACTTGTGCTGTTATTCATATGTTTATACAATTATTTTCAGTATTGTCTTTTCATGACAGATTCCTAGAAATGGAACCGTTTGGCTAAAGACTAAGAATATTTTAAGGTTCTTGCGACAAGCAGCCAGGACCTAAGATGGCATGTTGGGCCCCCCCCAGAGCAGGCATGAAACAGGTTGTGACCTGCCAGGTGCCCAGATGTTGTCTTCGAATCATCTCAGGATGAGTTCTAGTCCTTACCTTGAGGACCCAGAAAGTCAATTTTGTTGGCATAGACAGCGCCCAGCCCTGCCCAATGCCACAAGCAAATGCAACACCAGCGGCCTCGTTGTCTTAATCACAGTGAGACGTATACGTAAGTTAGGTGAATGGCAGGGTGCGAGTTGCTCTGACCAGCACGTTTCCTCCTCCCGGGGATGCTGTGTGAGAAGTCATCACGAGGGGGTTACTTGGGAAGGGATCTTAGCCAGGGCAGCTCAGGATGCCTCTCCCCGGCTCGGAAACAGCAGCTTTGGCCCCTCAGCCCAGCCTCCGTTGCCCCTGGAGGACACTGGGGCCCCCAGTCCTTCTGGTTTCTTTGGCTGGTCCATTTCTGGTCTCCCTCAGCTGTTCATGCAGCCTCACTCTGTGGGATACATGGTGCGTTTTTCGATCATAGACACACACGTGGCCACTGTTGCAGCACACACTTGACAGGAGTTTCATTTCAGAAAACTCAAAGCTTGGCTAATTTGGTAGGTGAAAAATACAGTTTTTGTCTTTTATGAGAATTGCAAAAGACTTTTGGGGACAGTGTTTCCATATCGCAGAGTGGTGTATGGTGAAACAGCTTCTAAATGGAGTGTTTCTCTTCAGGTGGTGATAAACGGAGGTGCCACGTCCAGCGGTGAACAGGACAATGAAGACACCGAGCTCATGGCAATCTACACGACAGAAAATGGCATTGCAGAAAAGGTACCCCCTCCTCAGCCCCACCCACTCACCTGCCACCGCCTCAGATCCTGTACAGGGACACGGATGTCCTTCATCTGGGGGTTTTGTCTTCTCCCCTGCTGAGTGGGTGTATGTCTGGGTGGGTGTGTACCCCTTGTAATGGAAGTAGAAGAAGTGATGAGGAATTGAGGTTATTTTTTTTTGTTTTACGGGCAGTTAAGGGGAGACCCGTATAAATGTCCTTATCTAGATATTTTAAAACGCCTCAGCTGGGTGCCAGAGGGAAGTGGTTAAGAGTTTGAGGTCTGAAATTGGGTCTGGGTGCTACTGTGACTCAGATCCTAAGGGAATTACTTAAGCTCTCTGGGCATCAGTTGCCTCCTCTCTAAATGGGTATAAAAATATCAACATCTGTCTTAAAGTTGTTGTGACGATTAAATGAAATAATATATGTAGAGTTATTAGCATGTGTACATACTGTGTGTGCGGTAGATAAGAGAGTGAGAGATCCAGCAGGTAGTTTGTGTAGAGCATGAAAGTGCCTTGGACAAAGCTCTTTGACCAAAGCAGTGGACATCACACACGGAAGTGGGGAGAATCTTTTTGGCCTCATGCCATCTCCTCGACAGGTCAGTCTGTGTGACCATATTCGTCGAGGCTGGGAGAGAGCTGCTCACAGAGGGTCCAGGCGCCTTCATTTCTTCCTCTTTGTACCTGCCACTGTGCCTAACACATATGAAAAGTTTGATGACATGGCATTTCCAGATTGCATTGCAGCCCTGAGTCTTCCCAAATTCGTTTGAGTTTTATTTGATAGACTTTTAAAACAGATTTTATTTTTATTGTGAAAATTTACTAATTTAGTCAACTATATAATGAGGCCTTGTATTCTAGCACCACTCTCCTGTACTGTAGACAGTGTGCACTGTATGTTCTGTGACAGACTACTAGGAAGTTGATACATACAAACAGAGCACCCAGCTGGTGTATTAGAGCAGTAATTTTAATTTTACAGTGCAGTCACTAAAATGATAAAGAGCAAAGAAATTATATTGAAATTTTGAAATAATCAAATTTTTGTGTCTGTGGTTTCTTTCTTTTTCTCTTTCTCTCTTTTTTCTTTCTTTTCTTTTTCTTTTTTTAATTTTAATTTTTGTTTTTATAGCAGTAACATTGGATTATAACATTATGTAACTTTCAGATGTACGTCATGATATATTTCGAATTCTGTGTAGATTACGTCATGTTTACCACCCAAAGACTAATGATAATCTGTCGCCACACACATATTGCCTAATCTCTGCTTTAGCCCTCCCCCTCCCCCCTTTCCCCTCTGGTAACCACCAGTCCAGTCTCTGTTGCTATGTGTGTGTTTGTCGTTGTTTTTATCTTCTACTTATGAGTGAGATCATACGGTATTTTACTTTCTCCCTCTGACTTATTTCACTTAAGATAATACCCTCAAGGTCCATCTGTGTTGTCACAAATGGCTGGATTTCATCATTTCTTATGACTAAGTAGTATTCCATCGTGTATATATACCACATCTTCTTTAGCCATTCACCCCTTGATGGGCACCTGGGTTGCTTCCAAGTCTTGGCTATTGTGAATAATGCTGCAATGAACATGGGGGTACGTGTATCTCTATGCATTTGTGTTTTCAAGTTCTTTGGATAAATACCCAGCAGTGGAATAGCTGGATCATATGGTAGATCTATTCTTAATTTTCTGAGGATGCTCCATACTGTTTTCCATAGTGGCTGCACCAGTTTACACTCCCACTGGCAGTGTAGAAGGTTCCCTTCTCCCCACACCCTCTCCAATACTTGTTGTTTAGTGTCTTGTTAATTATAGCCATTCTGACCTGAGTGAGGTGATATCTCATTGTAGTGTTGATTTGCATTTCCCTGATAGTTAATGATGTTGAACATGTTTTCATGTACCTGTTGGCCATGCATGTCTCTTCTTTGGAGAAATCTCTATTCAGGTCTTGTGCCCATTTTTTAATTGGGTTGTTGGTTTTTTTGTTATTGAGATGTATGAGTTCTTTGTATATTTTGGATATTAACTCCTTATCCAATATATGGTTTGCAAATATCTTCTCCCACTTGTTAGGTTGTCGTTTCATTTTGTTCATGGTTTCCTTTGCTGTGCAGAAGCTTTTTAGTTTGATGTAGTCCCATTTGTTTATTTTTTCTTTTGTTTCCCTAGCCTGGTCAGACATGGTACTTGAAAATATGCTTCTAAGACTGATGTCAAAGAGTGTGCTGCCTATGTTTTCTTCCAGAAGTTTCATGGTTTCAGGTCTTACATTCAAGTCTTGAATCCATTTTGAGTTGATTTTTGTTCGCGGTGTAAGATGATGGTCTGCTTTCATCCTTTTGTGTGTGGCCATCCACTTTTCCCAGCACCATTTATTGAAGAGACTCTCCTTTCTCCATTGTATGCTCTTGGCTTCCTCGTTGAAAATTAGCTGGCCATAGATGTGTGGGTTTATTTCTGGGCTCTTGATTCTGTTCCATTGATCTGTGCGTCTGTTTTTGTGCCAGTACCATGCTGTTTTGGTTACTATAGCTTTGTAGTATATTTTGAAATCAAGGAGTGTGATACCTCCAGCTTTGTTCTTTTTCTACAGGATTCCTTTGGCTATTCGGGGTCTTTTGTTGTTTCATATAAATTTTAGGATTCTTTGTTCTATTTCTGTGAAAAATGTTATTGGAGCTTTGATAAGGATTGCATTGAATCTATAGAATGCTTTAGGATGTGTGGACATTTTAACTATGTTAATTCTTCCAATCCAAGAGCATGGAATATCTTTCCATTTCTTTGTGTTGTCTTCAGTTTCTTTCAACAATTGTTTTGTAGTTTTTGGTGTACAGATCTTTCACCTCTTTGGTTAAGTTTATTCCTAGGTATTTTATTCTTTTTGTTGCAATTGTAAATGGGATTGTATTCTTAATTTCTCTTTCTGCTACTTTGTTGTTAGTGTATAGGAATGCTACTGATTTTTGTATGTTGATTTTGTATCCTGCAACTTGACTGTATTGATTTATCATTTCTAAAAGTTTTTTAGTGGATTCTTTAGGGTTTTTTATATATAAAATCATGTCGTCTGCAAATAGTGACAGTTTCACTTCTTCTTGTCCAATTTGGATCCCTTTTATTTCTTTTTCTTGCCTCATTGTTCTAGCTAGGACTTCCAATACTATGTTAAATAAGAGTGGTGACAGTGGGCATCCTTCTCTGGTTCCTATTCTTAGAGAGATATTCAGTTTTTCTCAGTTGAGAATGATAATAGCTGTGGGTTTGTCATATATGGCCTTTATTATATTGAGGTATTTTCCTTCTATACTCATTTTACTTAGAGTTTTTGTCATAAATTGATGCTGTACCTTGTCAAATGCTTTCTCTGCAGCTATTGAGATGATCATGTAATTTTTATTCCTGCATCCCTGGAATAAAACCCACTTGGTCATGGTGTATGATCTTTTTAATGTACTCTTGTATTTGATTTGGTAGTATTTTGTTGAGGATTGTTGCATTGATGGTCATCAGTGATATTGGTCTATAATTTTCTTTTTTTGTGTTGTCCTTGTATGGTTTTGGTATCAGGATAATGTTGGCTTCATAGAATGAGTTAGGAAGATTGCCTTCCTCTTCAATTTTTTGGAATAGTATGAGAAAGATAGGTATTAAGTCTTCTTTGAATGTTTGGTAGAATTCACCAGGGAAGCCATCTGGTCCCGGACTTTTATTTTTTGGGAGGTTTTTGATTACTATTTTGATCTCCTTACTGGTGATTAGTCTATTCAAATTCTCTACTTCTTCTTGATCCAGTTTTTGAAGGCTGTAGGATTCTAAGAATGTATCCATTTCTTCTAGATTATCCAGTTTGTTGGCATATAGCTTTTCGTAGTGTTTTCTTATAATCTTTTGTATTTATGAGGTGTCTGTTGTAATTTCTCCTCTTTCATTTCTGATTTTATTTATTTGAGCCTTCTCTCTTTTTTTCTTGGTGAGTCTAGCTAAGTGTTTGTCAATTTCGCTTATCTTTTCAAAGAACTAGCTCTTGGTTTCATTGATTTTGTCTATTGTTTTTAAGACTCTGTTTTATTTATTTCTGCTGTGATTTTTATTATTTCCTTTCTTCTGCTGATTTTGGGCTTTGTTCGTTCTTTTTCTAGTTCCTGTAGGTGCACTGTTAGATTGTTTATTTGGGATTTTTCTTCTTTGTTGAGATAGGCCTGAATTGCCATAAACTTTCCTCTTAGAACTGCTTTTTCTGTATCTCATAGATTTTGGCATGTCATATTTTTATTTTCATTTGTCTCAAGGTATTTTTTGATTTCTCCTTTGATTTCTTCATTGACCCAGTCGTTGTTCAGTAGCATTTTGTTTTAATCTCCACATTTTTCTGGCTTTTCTGATTTTCTTCCTGTAGTTTATTTCTAGTTTCATACCTTTGTGGTCAGAAAAGATGCTTGGTATTATTTTGATCTTCTTAAATTTGTTTAGATTTGTGGACTAACATGTGATCAATCCTGGAGAATGTTCTGTGTGCATTTGAAGAGAATGTGTATTCTGTGCTTTTGGGATGGAATGTTCTATATATATGTACTAAGTCCCTCTGATCTAGTGTGTCATTTAAGGCCAATGTTTCCTCATTGAGCTTCTGTTTGGATGATCTATCCATTGGTGTAAGTGGAGTGTTCAAATCCCCTACTATTATTATGTTACTGTCTATTTCTCCTTTTATGTCTGCTAATAGTTGCTTTATATATTTGAGTGTTCCTGTGTTGGGTGCATAGATATTTACAAGTGTTATATCCTCTTGTTGGATTGTTCACTTTCTCATTATGTAGTGCCCGTCTTTGTTTCTTGTTACAGTTTTTGTTTTAAAGTCTATTTTGTCTGATATAAGTATTGCTACCCCTACTTTCTTTTCTTTGCCATTTGCATGGAATATCTTTTCCCATCCCTTCACTTTCAGTTTGTGAGTGTCTTTAGTTCTGAAGTGTGCATCTTGTATGCAGCATATATATGGGTCTTGTTTTTTTATCCAATTGGCTGCCCTGTGCCTTTTGATTGGAGCATTTAGTCGATTGACATTTAAAGTAGCTATTGATAAAAATGTATTTACTGCCATTTTTTTAACTTGTTTTTATTCCTGGGTGTTTTAGTAGTTCTTCTCTTGCTCTCTTGCCTTGTTGTTTGATGATTTTCTTTAGTAATATGCTTGATTTCTTTCCTCTCACTTATTTGTTTACTTATAGATTTCTGGTTTGTGATTACCATGAGGTTTCTATGTAATGTTTTACGTATATAACAGTCTGTATTGAGTTGATGTTCTCTTTAGCTTGACCTTTTTCTAAAAGTTCTACTCTTAATCCCCTCCTCCCACGTTTTATGTTTTTGAAATAATATCTAATCTCGTTTTGTGTGTGTCTATCCATTACCCTCTTATCATTGTAACAGGTAATTTTAGTATTTTTGTCTTCTAACCCTATATATCATCTTCATAGGTGGTTGATTTGCTATCTTTACTGTATTTTTGCCTTTACTAGTGATTTTATTGCCTGGTGTATGTGTTTTTTTTTTTTTAAATAATTTTTTTATCCCTATTTGTGGGTCATTGCTTTCCTGCTTAAATAAGTCCCTTCAGCATTTCTTGTAGAACTAGTTTCTTGGTGATAAACTCCTTTAACTTTTGCTTGTCTGGGAAGCTCTTTATCTCTCCTTCCATTCTGAATGATAACTTTGCTGGGCAGAGTATTCTTGGCTGTACATTTTTTCCTTTCAGCACTTTAAATATGTCTTGCGACTGTCTTCTAGCCTGTAGGGTTTTGGGTGAGAAGTTTGCCAATAGGCTTATGCACCTTCTTTTGTATGTCACTTGTTGCCTTTCTCTTCCTGCTTTTAGGATGCTTTCTTAAATTTTGGACATTTTAATTATAATGTGTCTTGGTGTGGACCTGTTGGTGTTCATCTTCTTTGGTGCTCTCTGTGCTTCCTGTACTTGGATGTCTGTTTCCTTCCTTAGGTTAGGAAAGTTTCCAGCTAGTATTTCTTCAAATAGAGTCCTGCCCCTTTGTCTTTCTCTTCTCTTTCTGGGACACCTATAGTACGAATGTTAGTGCGCTTGATGTTGTCCCAGAGTTCCCTTAGACTGTTCTCATTCTGTCTAATTCTTTTTTCTTTTATCTGTTCAGCTCGGGTGGTTTCCTCTGGTCTTCCCTCCAGCTCGCTGGTCCACTCTTCTATATCATCTACTCTGCTACTGAGTCCCTCTAGTGAGTGTTTCATTTCCAGTATTGTATTCTTCATTTCTGATTGGTTCTTTTTTATATTTTTCAATTCTTTATTGACGTTCTCACTGTGTTCATCCATCCTTCTCCCAAGATCAGTGAACATCCTTATGAGTTTTTGTTTGAACTCTTTGTCGGGTAAATTGCATAGTTCTGTTTCATTTAGTTCTTTTTCTGGGGTTTTGTCCTGTTCCCTTGCTTGGAATGTATTCCTTTGCCTCTTCATTATGCTTCTTTCTCTGTGCTTTTATCTGTGTATTAGGTGAGTCAGCTATGTCTCCTGAGCTTGGAGAAGTGGCCTTATGTAAGAGATGCCTTTTGAGGCTCAGCAGTGTGCTTCCCTCTCGTCACCAGTCCAAATTATCCAGGAGTGACCCCTGTTTGGGCTACTTGTGTCCTTCTGCTGTGGTAGGGTTGCTCTTACTGCAGGTACCCAGGGAATCTATTCCCTCCCTGGCCAGCTGTCTGTAAATTGGGTTTGGGGAGCCCCAGCACCATTGGCTGCAAGATCTACTAGCACGCTCCTCTTGCAGTTTTCCTGTTAATTGAGTATGTACCTAGTGTAGCTGGTTGCTGGGCTCAGGGGCTTACAGTTGCTGTAGGCCTCAGGCCTCTAAGGCTGTTGTCAGCTCTCTTAGGATTGCAGCTGAGTGGGGCTGGCCCTAGGCACTGGAGCACCCAATTGTTTCAGGCTTTGGAAGGTGGAGTCAGTCCTCTTTGTGGCTGATTGTGAAGCACAGGTCTTCTGTTGCTGATAAGCCCTACCCCACCCCACCCCCACCCCAGGTCCACACAGACTGTCAACACAGCCCTGGTCCATGCGCACTTTCCGACCCCCTGGAGTATACCCAGTTGCCCCACTGTAAAGACCCCAACCTCTCCACCAATGCCTCCACCCTCCAGAGTTCTCCTGGTCCTCACACAGGCCCTGCCCCACAGAGGTAGACACACTCACCTACCTGTGGAGGATCAAGGCACCCAGTCTATGCAGGCTGACAAGTAGCCTGAGGGCTTGCTGTTGGGTGGGGCTAGTCTCTAGGGTGGCCTTCCTCCCCTGGCTGAACTAGATTAAATCTGTGCTGTAGTGGGTGTGGCAGACTCCTGGGCTGTCAGGCCAGGGGAAGAACCTCAATGGCATCTGCCAGCGTCTGTGTCAGCACGCCTGTACTAGGTCACAGCAATGGCCGCCACCAAAGTCTCAGTCTCTGGAGAGATCTCACCTCTCACTGAGATGCACCCAGAGCCAACCAGGTTAGTCTGTTTTCACCAAAAGACTGTGCAGCTGTCTTTTTGGTGATTGTAGGTTGCTCTCTGGGATGGTTGAATTTGTGCATGGGCCCTTTAAGAGCCAGGCTTTTTCGGCTTTCCTCCGATACCTTTTCTGGGGGTAACCCCCATTGCAGTTAATAGCCAGTGAAGCCATAGTAGGACAGTCATCTCAGTTGTGCTGAGTCTGAAGGATGCTTATAGCAATAATGTGCCCCCGCTTAGGTCCCCACTCCTCTGGGGAGGGCTGCGTACATTGGGGTGGGTCCTGCCCAACCAGCTGTGAAGGTCCTTGGCTCACAAAGTGGCTTTTTCTCTCCAGAAGGAATTTCTGCCTCTTCTGCCTCAGTCAGGACTGTCGTTTGTTGTGAGGGTTCTTTTTATCCAGTTTTCAGTTTTCTCTCTAGGGTAATTTTTCCAGGAGTAGTTGTAACCTGGTTGTGTTTGTGGGAGGAGGTGACTTCAGAGTCTGCCTGCCACCATCTTTTTTTTTTTTTTTAAAGGTTTTATTTTTTCCTTTTTCTCCCCAAAGCCCCCCAGTACATAGTTGTATATTTCTCGTTGTGGGTTCTTCTAGTTGTGGTATGTGGGACGCTGCCTCAGCGTGGTCTGATGAGCAGTGCTATGTCTGCGCCCAGGATTCGAACCAACGAAACACTGGGACGCCTGCAGTGGAGCGCGCGAACTTAACCACTCGGCCACGGGGCCAGCCCCTGCCTGCCACCATCTTGACGAGATCTCCATTTTCTTTCTTTTCCAGTTTGGGAGGTGGACATTTCATTTTTGACTATCTTGACCAATAATTTGGTCAAGCTATTATAAGTTTTGTAGAGCCTAATTAGATTCATGCTGAGATATTGAAATTCCTGTAGTCTTGGATTCCATGCTGCTCCTCGGAGCACAGAGAGCAGAGCAGCCGTGATTGGCACGTAGACTGATGCCTGGGGTCTGTGGCTGACACTCACCCCACAGGGCAGGATCTGGGCGGGGGGCACCATCTGGCTGGCTTGAGTCTCAGCATCCAGGTGGCACATGTGGTAATCAAAGTGCTTCTGAATTCACAGACTTGTTGGGCTGCATCCAATCCTGAGGTACTGGATCCTTAATCACACAGTCACCAGGATTTCCAGGCTGTTGGCTGTCATGATTTTGGACTTCCTCCTCCGTTATCCAGGAATTGATGGCTGTCTTTTGAAATGAATAGTAAGGAGCATTAACACTTTAGGGCGTTTTCATGTCTACAACTATACCTTTTACTGATGATAGTGATCTGTTGGCAGGAAAAATGTCTAGCACGTTTATGCTAGACATTTACCTGTTTGGATGAAAATCTTTTTCATCATATAAACTTTAATACATTTGTATTTCCTTGAATATGTCGACGAAAATAATCCATAACCAATCTATAAATGAAAATTTGGGTGAGTTTATTCTGAGCTTAAATCTGAGGATTATAACCCGGGAGAGTATTTCCACAAAGGAACAGAGCACTCCAAAGAAGTGGGGGTATACAGGGTGGTTATATACCCTCAAAGAGTATGTTTCACATATGATTGAAATGTCCCTTTTACAATAGTCACGAGGCTGCTCTGTCAGCACAGCGATTGATGGAAACGGCTGATAGGTCTGCTGTCTTAGTGAACGCTGCGGGGTGGCAGGTGTGTTGCCTCGGGCTGGGCAGTCACAGATGAGCATGAGCGCTGCAATCCGTTCCCAGCCTAAAGAAAGATGCTTAATCTTTAAGGAGATGCCAACGTTGGGAGGGGGAGAGAAGTTGCACCTTTATCTCAAGGGCCTTTGCTCTTGCCATAGGGAATCTCTAAAGCAGATATTCAAGGGCCTCAGTCAGGCCCTTTTGGAAAGACAAGGTCAGGCTGAATTAGGTTTATACCAAATGGCTTCTTCATATACTCCAATATATCCTATTACTTGCCATTTTTATTTGTCAAATACTAGTGAGATAGAGTATCTTCCTGTTTTACTGGCCATTTTTCTTGTCTTATGAAATGATGAGGATAGTGAGAAGAACTGCCATGTATTAAATAATGCTAGTGATCTGGATACTTGGCTGAATGCTTTAAGCAACCTGTCATATTTAATCCTCACAGCAACCCTGTCAGAAAGATGCTATCACTATCCTGGTTTTGAAGATGGAGAAAATAAAATATTCAAGTTTTCTGCTGTCTTGAATTTGTGCAAAGAAAACTTCACACCAGAGGGTGCTGCCCTTTGGGATCTTGCTTTTCAGATGGCATTGAAAGGCTCTCTGAACGCCTGACTGGGAAATAAGAAAGTGACATTCAAAGAGAGACGAGAACTGGGGGCGAGAGACTGTCCTGCATGTTCTCCGTACTGCATGGAGATTATAGGGAGCTAGTCATTGTAATATGTTCACTTGTTTTATGAAAGCTTGACTTTCTGGGTGTCTGTTAAAACTAGTCTCCTGTTGACAGGCATTCTTTTTGGGGGAGCACTGCATTAGGGGGAGTGGGAATTTGAGTCTTTTTGCTATCAGTGCTCCAGTGAATAACCTTGTACAAAGGTCCTTTCCCATACACGTAACTATAAGTCTAGAACAAATTCCTAGAGAAAGAATTTCTGGATGGAGGAGGATATGTATTTGTGATTCATACAGATATTATCAAATTGTCCTTCATGGAGTTATACCAGTTTTTTCTCCAACTGGAGGTAGAAGAGAGCCTGTTTCTCTGCAACATTGCAGAGACTATGTTATTAAACCCTAGGATTTTTACCAATATGGTATGTGAAAAATGTCATCAGTATGTAGTTTTTTAGGGGCCGGCCCCGGGGCCGAGTGGTTAAGTTCACGCACTCTGCTTCGGCGGCCCAGGGTTTCGCTGGTTCAGATCCTGGGCGCAGACATGGCACCGCTTGTCAGGCCATGCTGATGTGGCATCCCACATGCCACAACCAGAAGGACCTACAGCTAGAATATACAACTATGTACTGGGGGGATTTGGGGAGAAAAAGCAGGAAGGAAAAAAAGAAGATTCGCAACAGTTGTTAGTTCAGGTGCCAATCTTAAAAAAAAAAGTATTTTTTAAAAATGAGTTTTAAGGTTTTTATTATGAAATAATTTGACTTACAGAAAAATTCCAAAAATAATACGGAGAGTATACCTGCCATCCAGATTCCCCAAATGTTAACGTTTTATGATATTTGCTTAATCATTCTCTGTATACATATTATTTCTGAACTGTTTGAAAGTAAGTTACTGACATAATGCTCCTTTATCCCTAAATAGTTTAGTCTTTCCTAAAGACAAAGACATTCTCTTATATAATCTCAGTACAATTCCCCCAATCTGGATATTAACATTGATACAATTATTATTGATACATTAATGATTTAATTTCAGTTTTAAAATAAAAAGTGTTTAATTATTGATTAAGCTTTATTTGAATTTCCTCAATTGTCCTAGCAAATGTACATCATAGCAAAATAAATGCGTTAGTTAGTTTAGGTCCAGGATCCCAGTCAGCGTCCCTTAGTGCACCTTATTGTTATGTGTCTCTAGTCTGCTTTAATCTGCAGCACCTCCTCGGTGTTGTTTGATCGCATTACCTGACATTTCTGAACAGCACAAACCAGTTCACTTTGTAGTGTGTCTCAGTTTGGGTTGTCAAGCTATAGTTTTACCTTGTATTTTTCATTAGTGAGGTTGCATCTCTTTTCACATGCTTAAGAGCCATACATATGTCCTTTTCTGTATACTTCATTCCATATCTTTTATGCAGTTTTACTGTTGGTTCTTGGTCTTTTTACTGACTTTTAGGAGATCAGTATGTATTAGGGAGATTCATTCTTCTCAATATGAGTTACAGATGTCACCATTTTTCTGTTGATTTTGCAGATGCTATTTTTCTTTCTTCCTTTTTTTTGAGGAAGATTAGCCCTGAGCTAATGTCCACCACCAATCTTCCTCTTTTTGCTGAGGAAGATTGGCCCTGAGCTACCATCTGTCCCCATCTTCCTCTACTATATACATGGGATGCCTGCCATAGCGTGGCTTGATAAGCAGTGCATAGGTCTGTGCCCGGGATCCAAACCGGCAAACCCCTTAGGTCTGCCTAAGCAGAGCACGCCAACTTAACCGCTGTGCCACCGGGCCAGCCCCTGCTTATGATATTTTTGCCACAGAGAGCCAATGAAAATTATGTAAAGTAATGTTTTATGGATTCTGGATTTTGAGTCATGGTTAGAAAGGTCTTTTTTTATTCTACAGTTACAAGAGAATTCTCTTCTTCTAGTACTTTCATGTGTTTTTTCTGTTTAATAAATATTTGATCCATTTGGAATTATTCTTGAGATATGGCTCCAACTTTGTTTCCCGGATGGCTACCCAGTACCCCAACTCCATTTATTGAATAATCTATCTTTTCTCCAACTGATATGAAATACTTTTGTCATGTACTAAGTTCCCACATGTCTTTAAGCCTATTTCAGGAGTTTCTATTCTGTTCAAATGTTCTGCCTATTCATGCACTAAGACCATATTCTTAGTGTAGCTAATGGTGTTTTAATGTCTGTTAGGGTTAGCTTCTCCATACTGTTCTTTTTTAGAGTTTTTCTAACTTTATTTATGCACTGTGGAATTAACTTGTCTAATCACTTTCCTTTCCCCCTAACAACCCCAAAAATACCTATTGGTATTTTTATTAGGATTGCACAGATTAAGTCATTTAGAGAAAATTGGCATCATATAGATAATACGTGAATTAGAGAAAATTGGCATCATATAGATAATACATGATTTAGAGAAAATTGGCATGTATCTAAGATGCTTAGTCTTTGTATCTGAGATTGTGATGTCTTTCTGTTTGTTCTGTTCTTCTTTTGCATCTTTTAGGAGGAGTTTTAAAATTTTCTTCATTTGTATCTTTCACATTTCTCAAGTTTGTTTGTAGGTAGTTTATCTTTCCCATGTCTATTGGTAATTGAACGTTTTTGTTCATTATATCTACAAAACTTCTAACTGTTGACTTTTATATGTTAATTTTATATTCCCTTACTTTCCTGAATACCTAATTTGTTTCCATTTTATAACTTGGGCTTTCCAAGTATACACTCACGTCGTTTGCAAATAATAATAAGTTTACCTTGCTTTATCTAATTTTTTTAATTTTAATTTTGTTATCTAGATGAATTGGCTAGTACCTCTGGTAAAAGCAGCGGGGGTGAGAATGGACATCCTTAATTTTGGTGGTTGTAGTGTCTATTAATTATGACAGTGGTTTTGGGCTTAAATAGATACATTTTACTATGTGAAGGAAGTGTTGTTATTCCTAATTTATTGAATTTTTCAAAATCAAGTATGGCTTTTGAATTTTGACAGATGCTGTCTAAGTGTTTAGAGATGATCCTGTGGTTTTCCCTCCTAGTATCTCTCAATATGGTGAATTATATCAGGCAGTCAATGTTGAACCATTAATGCATTTTTGAAATAAATCCCATATGGTCACAATATATTATTTTTTGTGTGTGTTGCTGGATTTTTAAAAATATTTATTTGGGATTTGAGCATTAATATTCCTGAATGGGGTTGGTCTCAGGTTTTTTGGAGGGAGTGGTGTCGTCTTTGGAAGTGTTTTTTTTTTTTTTTTTTTTTTTTTCCGCAAATCCCCCCAGTACATAGTTGTATATTGCAGTTGTGGGTCCTTCTAGTTGTGGCCTGTGGGATGCCACCTTAGCGTGGCCTGATGAGCGGTGCTAGGTCCACGCCCAGGGTCCAAACCGCCGAAACCCTGGGCCACCGAAGCAGAGCGTGTGAACTTAACCACTTGGCCATGGGGCTGGCCCTAAGGGAGGTTTTGGTATCAGTATTATATTTGCTTCATAAAAGATTTTTGGGAGTGTTTATTTCCTTAACATGGGAATTTGTGTCTGTGTATAAAATATATAAATATTATATATAATATGTTAAAAGTATGTGTGTGTGTTTGTTAGAATTCCCTTTAAAATCACCTGAGTCTAGTGCTTTTTGACGTACCTTTGAGAACTTCTGTTTCTACTTTGGAAATCAATCAATTTGGGGCTTATTTTATTCTGGAGTCAGTTTTGGTAAAGTATTTTTTCTAAAAAATTGGCTCATTCTAATTTTCAAGTTTATTTACATGGAACTGAGCAAAATAGATTTTTTATGCTTCTTTGTGTGATTATTTCCGCTTTATTGTTCTAGTTTTGTATGTTTATCCTTTCTCCTCCCGCATTGCCCCATTTTTATTTCCCTGTATTAGCTAGTTTTTTTTTAATTTAAAAGAACTGAATTTTTGACTTAGTGCAGCTGCTTTTCTGTTTTCTAGTGTGTCTGTTTCTCTTTTCTTTATTCCTTCCTTTAGTTTTCCTTTTATTTTAGAACTTTTTTGACACATAGCTTGTGGCATGCATTGAAGTGTTTCTTATGGTTGGCTTTTTGTGGCTCTTCTACATAATTGAAATGAGTTAAATGTTTGTCACCTTTTATTAGTTGTGGTGTCTTTGCTTATATTTTTGCCCATTTAATCTGCCATAAATTGAGAGCTTAATTTCCCATTACTGGTATCCTTTAGGTTTCTCCTATTATTTCTTGGATTTTTTACTTTATAAATATTGTCTTTCTTATTTTTATTGTTTTTTTTTGTTTTTATTTACTGATTAAAGCTTTTTAAATGGCATTTCTTTCCTCCTAGGTTCAAAATATTTTTGTTTTTGTGAAGATGCATGTTTGTTTGGGGTTTTTTTGAACTTGTTTTCTTCACACTGCATTGACCCTATTTCCTCTGGCTCTCTGGCTCTTATTTTTGGAGGCTTCCTTCATTGCCCCGGGAATGTGAGGCAATAAAAAATACGATCGTAGGGTCTCTGTGTGTGAGTGCTTTGTCCGCTGGTGGGCCTTGCCACTGAATACCCAGGTAGAGAACTGTCTTGTCACTGTGGGGTCTGTCGGTGTCAGCGTCTTGTCTCTGGGGCTGATCACTTCCTCGAGAAAGGAATCCTCTAGTCTCCTCCCGTGGGTGGCAGCCTGACTTCTGTAATCCGGCTTCTGGCTTTCTAGAAGCAGATGTGGATCCCACTGTTCATGTGTGTTTAACCCACATAGTGTTCCTGAGTCTGAAGTCTTTCTGGTTTATATTCTTCAAACAATACATTTGAAGGATGTGGATAGCAGTAGGCAACAGAGTGTCTGATTGGTTTGTGGAGTTAAAACCCATCCTCTTCCCATCCCCACTCTATCTTTTGCCTCCGAGCATGGACTCTTTCTGGGCTTCGGTTGATCAATAAGCTTACTTCTTCACACTCTCCCTCTGCAAGCACCCATGTTGTAGAATCCTTCCCTTTCCCAAATGGGTCACGATTCATGCAAACGGTTTACGTATTTCAGAAATGCATTAATCTCATTTCTCTTTCTCCTGTACTCTTTGTCCTTGTAGATTTGTGTCATTTATTTTTTCTGTGTGTTTTTAGGAGTTAGAGGAAATAACACATGTCGTCAATCTACTATGTTTAACTGGAACTCAAAAGCTGGTTGTTTGAAAAGACCAATGAAATTGATCTTTGGTGGACCTGATTAAGCAGGTCCAGCAGATATTAGCAGTGTGAAAGGAGATAGAAGAAGTGTACAAGAGAGTATTAACTGCAACTTTATGATAATCGATTTGAATCTCCCTAACAGAGATTGGCAGGTTACATCCTGCGAGGCGAATCTGGCCCAACCCCTGTTTTCATTAGGCAGCCATACTCATTTATTTACATACTGTCTCAGGCTCTTCTGTGCTACAGTGGCAGAGGTGGGTAGTTGTGACAGAACCATATGTTCCACACAGCCTAAAATATTTACTGTATAACTCTTTATAGAAAGTGCTTGCTGACTCCTGCTCTAGAGGAAATTATTTCCTAGAGAAAAAGAGACTGCACTTGGCCCCAAAAGTGCTAGACTAGATAAATAACAATAGAAGAGATCGGAAAGGTTAACAATCTTAAGAAGGCTCCAGCCAGAGAGCTGAGTTCTGAGTTCACTAATCTTTGAAGGACCAGTAATTTCTCTGTTCTTTAGATTATTTCAGACCATACAATAAGATGGAAAAGTCTCTTCAAAATGACATTATCACACTATTACTGTCATCTTTTAAAGAAACCTTGCTGTTGGAGGTTTTTGCTTTTGCAGTTTTGTAAAGTGGTTCGTATTGCTCATGCAGTGATCACTGAGTGTGGTGCCACAGTTTGCAGTGACCAGACACGTTCCTTCTGTCTCAGGGAGGGGCAGTGCGGCATTCTTCTCAGAGGGTTAATTGATCCCCTTGACCACGCGGTTCCCTACTCCGTCGTCTTGATACCTTGCGTGGACATTTACATTAGTTCCATTTCTGAGCTGTAGAACCGCCTTCATTACCAAGAAAGATTTGTGTGTGTGTATATGCATAGACATCTTAATCTTAGCCTGCTAGACCTGAAAGAGGACAGCTGCAAAGTCTTTTCATTTCTGTTTATCTGTTTTATAGTTAAAACTAATTATTTCGGATCATTAGAATAATATTGCTTATAATCTTATTCTAACCAGTTGTACTAATCTATTAATTGTAGTTTTACTTTACTCTTTTTTCAGCTATTTCTTTGCTACTGTGTGAGCAGTAACCTTTCCCCCCGTGAGATCATAGATAACGTGATGGTGTGGAATTGGCCTTTGTACAGAGAGTCCAGTATCCATAGTTACCTCATGTCAGCAGAATGGTCAGCTGAGTTCAGGGCATTCCCAAGATGTGAGCCGGAAGTTCCCAAGTCAAGTTCAGTGATTTGCTAGAAGGACTCACAGAATTCAGAAAAGCTGTTGTACTCATAGTTGCAGCTTATTTCAGAGAAAGGATACAAATTAAAATCAGTGGAAAAAGGAGCATGGGGCAGGGTCCAGGAGACACCAGCACAAGCTTCCAGTTGTCCTCTCCCAGTGGAGTCGTGTGGGCAGCACTTAATTTTCCCAAAAATGATGTGTGACAGCCCTCAAGGAATGTTGCCAACCAGGGAAGCTCACTGGAGCCCTGGTGTCCAGGGTTTTATTGGGGATCAGTCATGTGGGTATGCTGACCATCTGTGTGGCTTTAGCCTCCAGCCCCTCCAGAGTCAGACTGATACCATGCAACCCAAGACCCCCACCTTAGAGTGCATCATTAGCATGAACTATTGGGGCAGCCCAAGGCTTCAGGTAAACAAATACATTCTTAAGAGGTAAGATATTCCAGGAGCTCAGAGCTTATCTACCAGGTGCCAGATAAGGGCCAAACCTTTGTTTGAAATGTGCAGGGTTTGGACACCCCAGACTCGCTGAGTTAATCCTTTGCTACACATCACCACGTATCGAATTCCTCACACACGTGTACTTTCTTTACCACCCCTACCAACAAATTTTTAAAAGACACACATAATCCATTTTAACCCATTCAACATGGCAAATCTGCCGATATCATTGTTTAAATGGAAGAAAAAGTTCTCTCTGAAAGGTCATGTTCAGTTCACATTTGGATTAGATCGGATGTCGACTTACAACAGACATGTACCTTCAAGTGAGCCTTAGGTGAGCCTGAATTACATCACTTCCTTTGTTCAAGGGTATTTGGCCCCCAAATCTCTGTTGTCCTGTGCATGGAAAATTGAGTGACAAACACATGGAGTCAGTATCTTTCCATGTACCAAATCCACTGGACAAGAGGACATGAATTGGGCTGGATATTGTCAAGGCTCAGAATGTCGTCATCTTTATCTTTTTTGAGGAACATCTTTTTTTTTTTCTCCTGAGGAAGATTGTCCCTGAGCTAACATCTGTGCCCATCTCCCTCTGCTTTATGTGTGGGACGCCTCCCACAGCATGGCTTCACAAGTGGTTTGTAGGTCTGCGCCTGGGATCCGAACTGGTGAATGCCGGGCCCCTGAAGCAGAACACACAAACTGCTGCGCCACTGAACCGGCCAGAGGAACGTCTTTTGATTTTATTTCCTGTTAGGCACTTTGTTAGGTTATAAAAGACAAAAAAAGAGATGTACATCTCAGATTTCAAGAAATTGTTCTTAGGGTTTATAGAAGCCAGAGCAGTTTTGAGGGTATGTGGGGGAAGTTGGAGTTACCTTGAGTTTTCTGTTTCCCTCAGATACTGGAGGAGTTCTGAAGCGATGCTGAAGCTGAAGTTACTGGAAATGTTTAGACTATAACCTAAAGTGTCTGGTCTGTGAAGATTTTGGCATAAAAAGCTTGAACATTTAACGTTTAAAAAAAATCTTCAGTAATAGGGGGAAAAAGCAGGAAAAAAATAGTCCCCTAAACTATAAATACATTTTTAGTCTATTTTGTGAAGAAAATTTGACTCATTGTATCTGCACGCTTTTGACTCTTTCTCTCTTGGTCACCGTTGTGTCTGAGCAGTGGTGTTTTGATGGAAGGGTGTGGGCCTTTGTTTTCAGGTACAAGGACCTTTTCTTCTTGCAGGGAGGGGACGGGTAGGGGGGCAGATTAATGCTGTTTGAGAGCAGTTAGCATTTTGTATCATTTCTTTATTCGGGGCACCCCCCAAGGACTGCTCATGCCAAGGTATCACTTTGTGGTTTCAACCTGGGTGCTTTCCTCTCCACACAGGAGGTCCCCAGGCTCAGGGAGAAGCTCTAAGCAAGCTGGGTGCTCTTGGGATGAGTCGATGGCAAGGGACACTGAACCCCAAACCCTGAGGACGACTGCCGCTGAGCGAGTGTGCTTGAGTGTTGGGGCAAAGTAGCCAAGGCTTAATTTTACAGGAGAGTAGCAGCCACTTGATCAAGTTATTTTTCAGTAACAGTGGCCTGTTCTGAGCTGAGCGAACTTCAGTCCTTGCTTTTATTAAACAATTCCTCGTCTCCCCCTCGCGCACAGAGCTCTCTCGCGGAGACCTTGGATAGCACTGGCAGTCTAGACCCCCAGAGATCGGACATGATTTACACCATAGAAGACGTTCCTCCCTGGTACCTGTGCATATTTCTGGGGTTGCAGGTAAGGTGATTCCTTTAGGGTGTACCCACCAGCACATGTTTGAATTGCCTGTCTGGATTTTTTAAGATTTCAATTTTGATTTTTATTAATCGATGACTTTATTATGAATTACTCTTTTAAGAATGATGAATGGGAATTGTTAACATCAATTTCATAATCGTGAAAGGAAGAAAAGAACAGGAGGAGTAAGTTAACCAGGGAATGAAAGAAGGAAAATGTTCGGGGAGTAAACCAGAGAAGTGACATGGCAGGAAGGAGAAAAGATTGTAGAGATATAGACAGAGGGGAGGATGGAGGGAGGAGGAAAGAAGGAGTAGAGAAAAGAATTAGTGTTCACCTCCCATTCCTAGGTCAGCAATCCACGATCATGGTCAGCCCTGCCATGAAGTACAGGTGACACCGAAGTGCCACACCGGTCAGGACACACATGGGAGGTTTCAGTCTCATTTTTAAAGGAAGGCAAACTTTGCTGTGGTAGTTGTCTGCTGCAGCTTCTAGTGGAGGGGAGGGAAGGGTGGACAGGCTGGGCCACTGGCTGGGGGTTGCTGCCCTGGCCTGTGTTTGCCCTGGTTGTTTTAGCTTGGACCTTCTTCTGAGGTCTCACATTCCATTCTTCCATTTTTCTATTCTCAAGTTTGAATGATCAGTTCAACCTGAGGTATTTCAGATACTGAGGAGATTAGTCTCATTGCCCAGACAGGTTTATTCACTTGAAGATGGGGCTGTACCTGCCAACAGCTGATACTTTGGTCCAGTTTCCAGTGCCCTCACCCTTTCTTAGGTGTCAAAGCACTTGGCTAACCTGGACTGAAAGGAGTCTCATAAAGGAGGAGTGGCAGCCAAAGGAGCTGAGTGGTCTTGGTGAATAATTTACCTTGACCTGAGCATCCCAAACTAGCATCAGGAAACTTGCTTTTTGAAATGTTTGTATTATAGGTGTTTCTAGAAGTCTTCCTTGGTCAAATCGGATTGGGAAATTCTGCAAGCATCATGCCCTTCTTTTTTTCTGAGGAAGATTAGCCCTGAGCTTACTGCTGCCATCCTCCTCTTTTCACTGAGGAAGACTGGCCCTGAGCTAACATCCATGCCCATCTTCCTCTACTTTATATGTGGGACGCCTACCACAGCATGGCATGCCGAGCGGTGCCATGTCTGCATCCGGGATCCGAACCGGTGAACCCCGGGCCACTGAAGTGGAATGTGCGCACTTAACTGCTGCGCCACCGGGCCAGCCCCGCATCATGCCCTTCTAGATGATACACAGTGCCCTTGAGCTTGTGAGCAGCTCTGAGAAGTCCTGGATGGAAGTGTTGTGTTCCCCATGTGAAACACCTATTAGGGTTAATTGGGCTTCATGGACTGCAAGCCACACATTTTGGTAAACATGAGCAGAAATGGGGAACTGTTGAGAAGAAAAGTAGGAAGTTTGCAGAGCAGAGGTAGAAACTGAACCAGCAGCCTCTGGGAGGAAGGGAAGTGAGCACTAGTGCTGGGAACATCCTGCCAAGGCTGCCAGGAGTCGGGGAGGGGCCCAAGGGAAGAGTGGGGCGGACTCTTTCTAGAGGATTCCTGCAGCTTCTATATGCCCTGAACTCTTCCCTGAGTGTCAAACAGTGCCAGACCGAAGAACAAGGTGGGAAACACCCTGAAAGAATTTTAAAAACCTGAAAGAATTAAAAAAAGAAAAGAATATAGATATAAAATTCTACATAAAATATTAGCAAATCAAAGTCCAGAAGAAAAATATAGCATGACTAACCTAGGATTTGTTTCAAGAATGGTTCAGTACAACACAATTTAAGTGAACAGATTAGAGGAGAAAGACCTCTGACTTTGGCAATCAATGCTGAAAAAGCGTGTAAAAAAAGGAAAGATTCCCAGTAAGAATTATGTAGTAAAACATCACCAGTGCTTATATTAAGTACTTTCTTTGTGCTGCTCTGGAGTCATGCGAGTAATAAGACAAATGAGTAATAAGACATGAAAATGAAATGAAAGAAATGAATGAAAAGGAGAAAGGCTGAGACAGAAATATGATTTGGCATATGATATGAGCATGTACCTAAAAAACCGTAGGGATTCTTCACGTGGGCTATTTTTTAAAAACAACGGGGGAGGGCAAAGTAAGGATAAAATAAGAAAAATAAATGAGGAAGGGTTTACTCTTTCTCCCTCCGTTTCCCTGTCGCCCACAGCACTACCTGACATGCTTCAGTGGCACAATTGCGGTGCCCTTCCTGCTCGCCGACGCCATGTGCGTGGGCTACGACCAGTGGGCCACCAGCCAGCTCATCGGGACCATTTTCTTCTGTGTGGGAATCACAACATTGCTGCAGACAACGTTTGGATGCAGGTGAGATTGGGGTACTAAACTGGGATGCTGAAGCCCTATAAGGCATTGAACAATGTCTAGGTTCACCTAGGACTGCTTGGAAGGACTGGCTAAAGTTGGGGGGAGTGTCCTAGTGGCCGTTGCCCCCCCGCCCCACCATATTTCTTGGTGGTGGTACCACTTCCCACCCAGTTGTGCCAGCTGGAAACTCAGAATGATAGCTCCTTCCGTCCCACCAGCTGGTAGGGCAGGTTCTTTCTCCAGTACCCCCTACCCACCCTCATTCCTTTAGTTCAGGCCTGGACTGTTCTACTAGGTTGCCAGTTGGTTTCCCTGCCTCCAGGGCTACTCTCCTCGCCTGGCTCTGTGGCTCTGTGCACTGCCCCCGTGCCGTCCTTCTAACATTCGCATCTTCCTTGGTGCTGCCAGGCTGCAGCCCCACTCTCTTTAAAAACCAGGATGTACCCACCCTTTAGGCTTCTCCCTTGCTCTCTGTCCCATCACCCTTCCAGCTTCCTCTGAGCCCTGCCCTCCCCTTCCCCGCATTCACGCTGGATGAGCTCCTCCCCAAGTCTGCCCTGCTGTTTCTCCTTCCTGTGCGTGTGCTCCCCAGCAGCTGGTAAACCCTGTGCATCCTTCCAGTCCAGCTTGTCCTCTCCCCTTTGTGAAGCATCCCTGACTCCCCAAAGCCTCCGTGTTCTCGCCTCTGAATTCCCACACATGCGTCTTGTGTACATTCTCTAATGTGGCTCTTATTCCAGTTTCTCCTCTTTTATTTGCGTCTTTCCCCCTGGATCCTGCTCCCCTCCTGATGCCAGGGGTCCAGCTGGTTCACCTTCGCATCCCCAGCCCCCATCTTCAGTGGGTGTGGAGCTGGCATAGGAGGGAAGAGAACCATCCTTTCCTGCTCCTCCTGCAGGCTTGCTTTGTCCTCTCCCAACCTCTTGTGCCCTCTTCACAGTGCAGCCTCTTCCTTTACCCTGGGGCTCTGCTCAAGGGGAGGAGCCTGGGGGGCCAGGACTGTGCTCAGTGGGAGGGCAGCAGGGTAAGCTTGCAGGTTCTGTCTCCTGCTCCATTAGAGACAATCTGCTAGGGAAGTGGGTGCAGAGGCAAAGGGCAGAGAAGGCAGCTTGGGAATCATGGATATTCCAGTGAGTCAAGGTCTTCAGGGACATCGAGACAGTTGCCCCCATTTGCGGGGACGGGAGAATATGGGAGAACAGTGAGCAGGTTAGGGATTCTGGTTGGCAGCACAGGCAGCATCCTGGGAAGTGAGGTGACAGCTCCTTGCAGGTCTGCTGATGGAAGGCTGTGGGGCTAGCCAGCTCTCGGAGTTCTCAAAACCCCAGCCCCTGCAGGATGGCCTGCAGCCACCAGGCTGAGCAGATCCCTTACCTTGGAATGGGATTGCGGGGGGTCTCCTTAGGGGACCCCTGAGGGGAGGGGCAGGGTGTCATAGACCTGCTAGGGGAAGGAGATGTGTTCTGGGCGTTCCAGGAGGGCTTGATTCATTTTCTTAGAGCCAGGTAGTTGGATTTGGCTGGCATCATCTTTCATTATTTTGAAATGGCATTCAAGGTTCTGTATTTCAAGGCCAGGATAGATTAAAAAGTTTTGTTGGCTGACTTGGGGGCCTTACCTTGTACATAGGGCACTGGTTTTTCCTAAACAGCTGACTCGTCACGGGGCTGGTAGCACAAACCATCTGTAACTGGGCAGTGCCTGTAGTCGGGAATTGTTGGCTGACTTGAAGGGGGGAATGAAAGCTGTCTTCTTGTGGTGCAGTGTGTACCGCGTGCAGCGCTGCCCTGCTCTCATGCGGAGGAGGCTGGCACTGCCCCACAGATGGACCTGGGAGGGCTGGGCACAGTTGCCTAATGGTGACACAGTAGGGAGGGCTTGGGGAACTTTCGGTGAGTGCTTTTGGTTATAGGACACCCTCCTACCTATCGTTGGGGCACAGGAGACCTAAACAGAGTGGCTTGGGTCAGTGCAGTTTGCCTCTCCCTCCCGCTCCAAAGGAGCAGTTGAGCTGAGAAGGAACAGGAAAGGGAGTTGACACGCCTGCTGGGATGGCTCAGGCCCCAAGATACAGCCCTGCAGCATGCATGCGCGTGCATACATTCGTGCATGCACGTACACGCGCGTGTGTCTGCGCTCTGCCCAGGAGGCTCGAGAGCAGCTTTCCTTGCTGTTTTGTGGCAGATGTCAGGGAAACCCCACCTATGTCTTTGGGTGGTGTGAGAAGCAGTGGGTCCCACCTTCAGCGTGGTGTGGCCAGCTGCTTAGCTGTCAGTTGGGAGGCGGGTGTCATGTCTGCTAACCCTGTTATTAGTGAATATGTGCTGCTGGGGTTTGGTGCGGTTTTGTCTTAGGACATGGGTTTTTCTGTGGCTGTTGGGGTGTGAGATGGTGTCCATACTCTTAACCTGGGAAAAGAGGAAGAGAAAAACACTGACTCAGTCCCACAGATACTTAGTGAACCCTCTCTGTGTAAGGTGCTGGGTGACTGGGCCTGACCATGGCGGTGATGACGCAAATCCGTGCCCCACAGCATAAAGGGTGGCATCGGGGCTTTGCAGTAATGTCCTGCTGGGGACTTAAAGGGACAGTCACAGAGGAGGTGGTAGCATGTGAGATGGGTCTTGAAGACTCAGTTGGCTCTGTAGCTCTCGGCCAGGAGCGTTGAAGGAGCATTTTCCATCCTGGGAAGTGTGGGGGCAAAGGCAGGAAATCATGGCCTAGTGAGTGACTTCCCTGACCAGAGCCTAGAGGTCAGGCTGTGGGCCAGACTCCAGGACTGGGTATTACTGAGGTCCGTGTGAGTGATGAGTTTGGCTCTAGCCCACATTCTGGAGGGCCCTTCCTGCTTTTGATCCTTAGACGGAAAGAGCAGAAGCCTGGGGTGTGCCATGTTTGCCTTGATTAAAGAATCTTTATGACTGAGTGAATTGAAGCAGCTGCCTTTGGGCTGAGGCGGAGTGAGGGAGCGCCCCACCCACCATGACATCTGCCCCGCCCACACTCCTGGCCCCTGGCGCCAGCGCACACGCTTACCTCTTGCTCTGCTCCTCTTTTGCTAACAGTACTTCTTCCTTCCTGAGATCCTTGCTTCCAGCTCCTGTCCAGTAGCTAACAGTGAGAAGGCCCTCAGTGGCATGGTTTCCAGCTCCTCCAAAGCCTCAAGCTGTTCTTGACCCCTTCTTTTCACTGTTTGTCCAGTGTATATTGGAGGGCCAGCTGTGCGAAGGTGAACCCAGATGGTGAGGTGGGTGGGGCATTTCCCTCCTTGCCTGGCTGCTCACCACCTCTGGGGCTTGTTGCTGCACCTGTGGATTCCTGTGTCCCATCTCCCCCATACCCTGCATCTCTCTGTTGTTCACCCCTTTCTGTTAGAGTTCTGACTCCTCTTTCCCCATTTGTCCTCTCCTTCCGCTGTGCCTGAAGAGGCAGGGCTCCCTTGTCCAGCTGAATCACCTCTCATGCCCTTGGCTGCAGGTTTCCTGTGGGTTTTGTGAGAGAAGAGCAGAAATCCCAAGAGTGGCAAATATCCCACTACACCACGCCCGCCCCCTCCTCCTTGATATTTGTAGCAGGGCAAGGTGGGCAGTCAGGCCGCAGTTGAGTGAGGACCCACCTCTGGTACTCACACACCCAGCACTTACTCAGGATGGGGTTGGGGGTCTAGTCCAGCGGGCTCACAAAAGTCGGTGCTGTTCAGAGCTGGCCGCATTGCCGGTGCTAGTTAAAATCAAGTTGTGGGATATTTTACTGATAACCTGTAATCCCATGGGCAGTCAGAACCTACAGTTCCCAGGGTAAAGCGTTAGCTGTCAGCATGTGGCAGACGATGGTTTCTCCTGCCTTCACTCACGGGGGAGCGGACCGAGCAAGCCTGAGGAGTTAGAGGGACCTGCACAGCATCACGACCTTGGACAGATGACCTCTCCAGCTCTCAGTTTCCTTTTGTGACAATGAGAGGAGGCTCTTCCTAGGCTGTCCTGTGGACATTTTGCCATGATTGTGTTTCTGTAGATTATTATAAGCTTCCTAAAATACATTTGGCAAGTTGTCGAGTATGAGTAAGAGAAGAGCCTTTTAGTTCTGCTAGATGCTAAATGGACCCTCATCCTAGGCTGTGAATGATCCTCTGATCAGACTTGTGCATGGACTTCCTGCTCACAGCAGGGTCAAACAGATGAAGCAGTTGGGGCAGAGGGTGTGGAAGGCTGGGATGATGCAGGAGGCAGGGGCCGATGCAGCCGAGAGTGGGGTTCGTTCCCAGTGTCCCAGCCTTGAGGAGTGCGGTGGACCTGCACGTGGTGTTTTTGCAGTTTGGCACTCCTTTCCTTAGGCTTAGAGCAGCAGCGGGAGAAGGTTTTCATGTTCAGTTTTCCTGATTTCTAGGACAGATTTTCAGACTTTTCCAACTGAGTGGTTTACTGTGTTGTGTCTGAGTTCTCTACGTTTCTTTAGGTATTTGCCTACCACCTGCTGAGTACTCAGTGCTCCATCACACTGATGCAGTGGGTACGGGGGCCTAAAGACCAGCCCTGCCTTTGAGGAGGGGGCCCTTTATTCGGAGGCAGCTAAGACGACTGCTGGTCTAGAGCAGAGGCAGGAAGAGCGTGAGCATCCCGACCTGTGGGCTGTGGCCAGGTCGTCCCTCCTCTTTTCACATGGGCACCCTGGTGAAGGGGGGCACTCTGTTCCTGGAAACCTGTTTCTTCCATGAAAATAACCAAAATTAATAGGGAAACAGTGAAGGCAAAACAGACCGTATGCCTTTGCAAACCTGAGCACAAGCTTAGAAGGCCAGCGTTAAGATGTCACCTGGTAAACACTCTTGGGGGTGTGTTTTTCATGGGCTGGGCTAGCTGAGGCCACACAAACCATGTCTGATGCAGCGTGTGCTGCAGACCCTCCTTCCTTCTCTGCGCATCTCCCCTGGCATGAAAGTGGTTTCCTTCCTCCAGGGACCATGATAGTTTTGAAATGGAAGTCACGGCTCTCAGCTCCAGTTGTGTGACGTCTGTGGCTTTAGGGCTTCCCAGAGCCTCTGCCTGCTGGGGGTGGGCGGTTTCTGCAATGGCTGCTTCTTCCACCTTCCTCCTCCCCACCCTGCCTTTCCTTCTTCCTCCTCCCCTTTGACCTTGATCCCCTGCACTTTGCTTTCAATGGGGTCTTCATTGCCAAGTTCCCATGAGTGAGGTTTCAACTGTTCTCCTCATTCTGGCTGATTTGTGATGTTAATCCCAGCTACTCCTTGGGCTTGTTCCAGGAATTAGTACAAAAATTTTAAAATCCTGAGAGATCAGGGCAGAGTTGTTCAGACTCCCCCCGACCCTGATGTTGGCCGCCTGACCAGTCACACCTCCCTGGCTGCAGGGAGAACTCCTTAGCTGATGCCTTATCTTGGCTATTGCTGCCTTTTCCAACAGAGACCAAGTCTTGCCAGCAGCTCTGAGCTTCCCAGAGTCCCTGCCCCTGCCTCTGCCTCTAGGTGTCAATGCAGAGCTGGGGGTGAAGGACGGCCCTCTGGGACCCTGCCCCTTGCCTGCCACGCTGGCCTTCCGCAGCCTTCCCTGAGGTGTGGCAGGCACTGTGTTTGTGGGGCTACCTCCAGCCCTTTGCTCCAGACACCTCTTGGAAGCATCACTGTGAGCTCCCCATCAAGAGACAAGACTGTAGATGGGGTGCGCCCCTCCACCCCACCCCCAGAGGAATCACTCCTGGCCATCACAGCTGGCTGTACCCAGACAGAACCTGTCTTTGCTGAGAAAAAATAGAATTTTGGCTAAGAGAGTCACTAGCTGGTGCAGCAACCTGATTGTCTGCCCTGAGGAGAGAGCGCCCTGGCTTCCATCCCTGGGTTCTGGGGGCCTGCACGTGGTGTGTGCTCACTGAGTATGGGGCGCTGAGGTTCCAGGATACTTCCAGGTCTCAAGTCCTGGTCTTTGAACTCTTAACTATTGATAAAACTTAGAAGAATGGCGGGATGCAGTGATTAGACTGGGGTGGGGGACACTGGGAATTCCCCCCCACACGCATTCTGTTTCTGCATGTGTATTTGTTTGGAGTGTTGTGCAGTTTTTTGAACCAGTTGAAAGTGAAGTTGCAGACAGCATGCCAGCTCCCTGCTAAATACTCGCCTAGGTTTGAGGGTCTCCTGTGTAACCATTTAGCTCTCTGAGAAAGTTGAGTCATTCTGTCATATCCTCTAATGTGCAATCTGTATGTAATCCCCCAATTTGTCTCTAAAACATCTTTTGTAGCTGTTCTCTCCACCTCCCAGAACTGGATCCAGTTAAGTGCATGTGGTTAATTTGTTTGTTGTGTCTCTTTGGTCTCTGTTAGACAATCCTCGCCTTTTCCCTCCAGATCATTGCCTTATTAAAGAGTCCAGGCCAGTTGTCCTGTCGAGCGTCCCGTGGTCCGAATTTGTCTGATTGTGTCCTTGTGGTTGTATTTGATTTGTTCCACAATGCCCTTAATTGTTGTAAACTGGGAGATAGGGCCAGAGGCATGGTTGATTCAGGGTGAACGTTTTTGCCAAAATTACTGTGTAGGTGACAGCAAGCCCTTCATATTCTGTCATGTTAAGAAGGCACATAAAAGTAGGTTGTAGGGTTTTTTCCCCAAAAATAAAAAAATTATTGTCCATTTAACTCAAAAAATTTTAGATAGTACATTCAAGAGATGGGGGCCAGTGAGAACCTGGAGGTAGTGACCTCGGAGGAGGGAGCTTTGCCTCAATCCCCTACAGCTGCATCGAGAGGCTGTGGCCTCAGAGGTGGCATCAGTGCCATTCCACCATTTACCAGCCATGTGACTTTGGGCAAGCTGCCTGGTCTCTCACAGCCCCCTCCCCTTGTCTGTAAACTGGTAATAATGATGAAATTGTTAGTGAGCAACGCTTGACACCTGTCCGCACTTGCCTGTTGGCTCTCATTATTTTAGTGATCCTTCTGGAAGGAAAGGCGGTGGCTAGGTGCGAATGAGGCAGAGGGGAGTGCAGTGGGCAAGGGCTGGACGCCTGCAGGAGCGGCATGTCCTTGGTGAGTGTAGCAGGTGGTTGGGTGTGCTCCTCGGCCACACTGCCGTGAGGTTTGCTCCTTCAACTCTGGATTTTCTGGGTGGTCTCCCTCCTTCAGTAATCATGCTCTTTCTCTGTTTGCTAATATTTCTCATGCTCCAGGGGACGAGGAGACTGACTGAACCCTCTTAGTATGTGTGTGTAGGGTTAGTGCATTTAGTTCTCCACGATCTTTTTTCTTTGACCGTCACCTTGCGCTTGCCCTGCACACTCCCATATGCTCTGAATGGCTCATCCTCTTCCCTTTTCTCCTTCCTTTTTGGGCAGGTGACTGCCCTGGCATAGCTGGACGGGGATAGAGCAGCACCCAGGAGTAGGGGCTAGAGCTTCTCGCCGGCTACCAGGACGGAAGTTCTTCTCTCTCCTTTTTTAAAAAGTTTTATGTTTTTTGTAACTATTTGCCATAACTCTACTATTTTAAGGAAGATGCTGTTATTCTCCACCCATTTCCTCTCCCAGAAAGACATTTCATAAACATAATTTTTAAAAAAAAAAAATTTTTTTTTTCTGCTTTATCTCCCCAAAACCCCCCTGTACACAGTTGCATATCTTAGTTGCATGCCCTTCTAGTTGTGGGATGTGGGACGCCTCCTCACGTGTCCTGACGAGGGGTGCCATGTCCGCGCCCAGGATCTGAACCCTGGGCCGCCACAGCGGAGCGTGCGAACTTAACCACTCGGCCACGGAGCCGGCCCCTAAACATAATTTTTTTTAACTCTTATCTATCGAGGGGTAATTGATACACGGTAAAATTTACTCTTTCGCATGTGCAGTGGGATGAGTTTTTCCCATGTCTGTAGTCCCATAACCACCACAACCAACAGATAGAAGAGTGCCGCACCTCAGAGTTCCCTTCTGCCTCTTTGTGGCTGGCTAGATCTTGAAGTAATAAAAGTGTCTTAGACTCATAAACCCTTGATCTGCAGTAGTTGATAGTATTGTGCTTGAAAAGGAGGTTATCAAAATTGTATCCGCCCGGCCCTCCTCTGTTCCTGTGCTCTCTGGGGAGGAAGCTCCTGCTGTGAGCTGTGGGTGGGGGAGGAGCTGCTGGCTGCTTCCCACCAAGGTTCTCCAGAAGTCCCTCTCGTTGGAAGTGTTGACCAAAATAGTTCATGTAATCTTGGTATTTATCGGTAGGACCAGAATAACGTGAACTTGAAGATGAAGGTTACACTTGCTGTTACTTTGAATTTGAGTTTTCTTAGAATTAACTTAAAATGGATTAGAGAGCCAAATGTAAGAATGATGAAAATATATAAATATTAGAATAAACAAGGATGAATTCCTTTATAACCTAGAAGTAGGGAAAGATTTAAACTAGGACTCACTCTCCAGAAACAATAAAAGGATGTGATGATTTGATGACATTAAATATAAAAAACTTTTTAAACTTTGCATTGTGAAAATATATCATAAACAAAAATGACAAACTGGAGAAAATATTTATAACATATTACAAAGTGTAATATTTCTAATATAAAAAAGCTCTGAAAAATCAAAATTAAAAAATACCAAAAAACATATGGAAAAAGGGGCAAAAGACATGAACAGACAGTTCACAAAAAAGTTATATAATGGTCCTTCACCTTATGAAAGGATCATCAAATTGACTTTTTAATAAGAGACATGCAAACTCAAGCTACCCTGAGATACCGTTTCTGACCTTTGTCAGATTGACAAAAAATAAAAATTTTGACAAGTCACTCTGATGGCAAGTCTGTGGAAGAGCAGATATTCTTACACATTGCTGTATGGGCAAAAAATAGTTCAAGCCTTTGAAGAGGAGTTTTACAGTACAGTCATGTGCTGCATAACGACGTTTCAGCCAACGATGGACTGCATATATCATGGTGGTCCCGTGAAATTAGTACCGTAGAGCCTAAATGTGTGGCAGGCGGTACCATCTAGATTTGTGTAAGTTCACTCTGTAATGTTCACACAATGATGAAATCACCTAATGATGCATTTCTCAGAATATATCTGCATTGTTAAGTGATGCGTGACTGTATCTAGAGTACATGTGCATTTACCATTTGATCCAGCAGCTCCAATTCTAGAAATTTACTCTCCTACAAATGCAAAATAATATGCAAAAAATTATTTATTGCTATACAGTTCGTAATGACAAAATATTTAACATGACTTAAATGCCCATCTATAGGAGACTGGCTGTTTCTGTACATCATACAATGAAATCCTATGCAGCCCTGAGGAAGAATGAGAAATTGCTCTACGAACTGGTATAGAGTGAGTTCTAGGATATATTGAAAAAGCAATTTACAAAAAAGTACATATATGTGTGTGTGCATACATATATGAAGAAATAAAGATTAGTTCATTAACTATAGTGGGTAAGTGGGAATGGGGTGGAGGGGATAGGGATGGGAGCAAGACTTTCCTGGTGTCTCTCTTCATATAGGTTGATTTGTAAACTGTATAAATGTTCAACATATTCAAAACATAAAATCTCTAAGGATGAAGAAAAGCAAACGTAAGATTGAATACACACAGAAACAAGTGAACGTAACCTTATGTCAAACTGATAACCATGCAGAGAAAATAATTCAGTACTTAGAACATAGTACTTTGCACACCCTGAATGGGATATATTCTAACGACAAAAAAAAAATACAGAGAAATCTTAGACTTAGTAGTCTTAGTCTTGTTAGTAGTGACATTGGTGTAATTCTGGAACTGTGTTGTACGATGTTATAGGATAGAACAAATGAATAAGTATGTTGCTGATGTTGGAAATCAGGATGCTCAATGTAGGAGAAGGAGAGATAAGAATATGGGCAGAAAGAAGGTAATTCAGGGTATTGGATTGAACTGGAGGTGTCATTATGACCCCATGATTCAAAAAAGAATTGTATCTCTGTTCACTAACTAAATGCCACCCCAGTAACAACGAGGCCACCTAGTGTTCAGATCTTGGTTTCTAAATACCGTTCTCCGTTAGAATGAACCAGGGCTCCGTTAGAATGACGAAAATATCTAAAACTAATAGCAACAAATGTTGGAGAGGTTGCGGAGAAAAAGGAACCCTCATACACTGCTGGTGGGAATGCAAACTGGTGCAGCCACTATGGAAAACAGTATGGAGATTCCTCAAAAAATTAAAAATAGAACTACCATACGATCCAGCCATCCCACTGGTGGGTATTTATCCAAAGAACTTGAAGTCAGCAATCCCAAAAGTCCTATGCACCCCAATGTTTATTGCAGCACTGTTTTACAATAGCCAAGACGTGGAAGCAACCTAAGTGTCCAGCAACAGATGAATGGATAAAGAAGATGTGGTATATATATATACAATGGAATACTACTCAGCTGCAAAACAGAACAAAATCATTCCATTTGCAGTAACATGGATGGACCTTGAGAGAATTATGTTAAGTGAAATAAGCCAGCGAGAGAAAGATAATCTGTGTATGACTCCACTCATATGAGGAATTTAAAATTATGGACTAAGAACAGTTTAGTGGATACCAGGGGAAAGGTGGGGTGGGAGGTGGGCACAAAGGGTGAAATGGTGCACCTACAACATGACTGACAAACATTAATGTACAGCTGAAATTTCACAAGATTGTAACCTATCAATAACTCAATAATAATAATAAAAAAAACCAATGCTGCAATGAAAAAAAAATAAAGAATGAACCAGGGCTCCTTGGAGAAGTGGTGGGCTCCAGGGCTGGGCCTGAGAACAGTACAAATTGAGCCTGGAGCATCTTGTGCCAGAAAGCAGGGAACTGCTTGAAGAATGAGGAGGAGAGGGGGGTGTTATGTCAAAAAGAATGGGAACCTACTTGAACAGGCTGCTTTGGGCAGATTTGAGACAATTTAATTATTAAAAAGAATAGTCATGGTAATGAATTATAAAACTGAATAAAAATGGAATCCATGAGTTCACTGATGTTCAAAAAAGAAAAAGAGATAAGGTTGGACAGAAAGAAAAGCTCTTCTTTACAAAAGGATGCTAATTAATAAAAATGGATGAAATGATAAAGTTGAAAAATTATAATTTTTAAGCCCACTGTGTAAGAATGTTAATAAGCTAGTGGGAATATAATATTCGCCCTGGAGCCAACCACAAGATGAGTGGGGTCACTGAAGCAGGTGGAGCCATGCCATACCTGCCTGTTGGCATGCCTTCTGAGAATACTTTTGGGGTTAAGGTCAGCTTTCCCAGTTCCCCCAAAGTGATGGTGTCAGAGCAAGGTCCTTCAACTTTCCTCTTGCCTGCGGGAAGAATGCAGGGCATTTGCTGTCTGGTGCCCTCTGACCTTCACCACATCAGCTCCCTGCACTCCCACCCACAGTAAGGTGTCTGCAGCTTTCCGAGCATTCCTGGGTCTGTTGTGTGGCTCTCCTCTTGTACCTGCTCTTCTCTCTGCCTGGACTACTCATAACCCCTAGCATATGTGTGAAATGCTTCTCATCTGTTAGCGTAAGTGACTGTTCCTACACACTTCTCTGGGATCTCACACTGTCCTCATCAGTGCCCTTCAGGTGTAGCCATGATTAGTGTCTCTTTCACACAGCAGAAACCACTCAAGGGCCCCAGAGCAGTTTTTTCCATCGTTGTAGCTGCTTATAATTGTGCCCGTGTCTAGCAGATGCTCAAGAAATGGTTACCAAGTGACCCAAACGATAATCCCTTCATCTGGCAGAAGGACTGCCAGTCTTTGCTGTGCCTGATGCCTCAGCCTCCCCTAGAAGTCATTGTTGAGGATGCAGATTCGAGGACCCCACTTGCAATTTGGATGAACTAGGACTAGGCGGGATGTGGACATCTCCATTTTTAACCAGCATCCCTAGGGAATAGGGACAGCTTCCTGGTGACTAGGCGGGTGACTTGCAGAAATCATGGCCAGAAAGTCCTAAGTTGTAGCGGAGCACATTACACATTTAACAGGGAGATCATGAGATATTTCCTGCAAGAGATTTTATTTTCTCTATGCCATGAATGATGAATAAAAATTGAATATTCAGTGAGTTGATGACGAAGAGAAGAGATAAGCAAAGGCTCAGAGGCAAGGACTGCGTGGGTGGAGGGGAGGTGTGTGAAGGGGGTGCTGAGGGAAGAGGCTGGGGAATGGGGTTAGGGTCACCTGGGTACCGAGGAGGAAATGGGGCTCCTCCAGCAGGGTTCTGAGCAAAGTGAAGGACTTGGGTGGGCTGGTCAGGTTCTTCTGCCGTCCTGGGGCTCGAGCCTGACGCAGGAATGTGTCGCCACAAAGGTGCCTGTCTGCTCAGCTTTTCTCTTACATTAGAGACATTCTTCTGCAAAAATTCACCACCTCCTCACATATGTAAGATATGCTTTCCCTGTAGACAAAGTTGGCAAACGTTTTCTGTAGGGAGACAAGCAGTAAATATGTTAGGCTCTGTTTGTGACTGCTCGACTCTACTGTCACAGCATGAAAGCAGCTGCAGGTGACGTGTAAGTAAGTGAGGGTGGCCATGTCCTGGTAAAACTGCTCAGAAACAGGTGGTCTGCCAGATTTGGCTCGTGGGCTGGTTTCCCAGCCCCTGGTGGAAAGAAAGGCACGGTTTAATTTGTTTCCTTACCTGTCGTCAGCACACGATAAAGAGCAGAGAGTCTTGTCTGCTTGGGGAGGCCGGGGCCTGAGGTTTGGGTGATGGTGTGAGTGAGGCGCCGAGGGAAGAGCCCTGCGATTGACCAGCGTCATGCTGGGCAAGTGCCTGAAGAAGCCACTTTATCAGATGAGGATATCAAGTGCTTTACCATCCTCACTCTTTTTCTTGGAAAATTGGCTTTGTTGATTGTGATTCAGGCAAGCTCTCGCCTAAGGAAGTCATGTGCTCTTGTTGCAACTTGCCCTAAGAATATTCCAGTTATGCTAGTGATTTATGCCGCTGGGTATGGAGACCACACTTGATGCTGGGTCCTTACTGCTGTACAGCCGCTGCTTGTCCCTCAGCCCGTACTGCTTGTGGCAGGCCCTGTGCACGGCTGAACGGTCAACACGTAAGCTGGCATGTGCAGCCTTTTCCAGACCATCTTGGGCAGCTTTGTCTGGGGCAGCACTTGTGGGAATTTTCTATTAGCACCCACTTTCAAAGGAACCCGGGGTCCTGGTGGCGTGAAAATGAGTGAGTGCTTTGCAGCAGTGCTCTCAGGGCCGGTGGTCAGGGTTAAGCCAGAAAATCCTTGCCCTGAAACATGCCCAGGCGATGGTCAGGTGAAAACTGAGGGCAAGAACAGTTTGTGTCACTGGGAGTGGCTCTCAGAGCCGGTCTTCACTTTCCCACATCCGATGAGTCGCCAGTGCAGTGTTGATTGCAGCCTTCCTTGGGACTGGATCTCTGAATGCAGCCCGTATGACGTTCTCTAGGATGCATTGCTGGAAATTGGAAATGATAGTAAAACAGATAGATGCCATTTGGACCACTTGAGATGGCATCCATTCCTAATGAGGTGCTGGCCTCCCTTTACCCTTTTAGCACATTTCTGAAAAATTGTGCTGAAGGAATTTTTGTAAATGAAACAGTGTTTTTTCCCTTTGATACACGTTCCAACTCCAGGTGACCTTCACTTCCACTTGTGACGATAGTATGCTCTGGGCTCCTCTGACAGGTAATTATAAATGGATGGTTGGTGGAGGGCATGCCCATGTGAGTGGCATCCGGTCTGTACTGTGTGGCCTGCCTCCGTGTCTTAAAGCCAGCATCCTGCCTACTCTCAGTTGATTTCGTTGCATGATTAAAATGGCCAGGAGAACAAAAGAATCTTGACCCTCATCTGGCTCGGAATGGTGTGTGCCAGCTCTGGACTCATAAAGCAGCTGCTTGTCCT
Organism: Equus quagga; assembly: GCF_021613505.1. NCBI lineage: Eukaryota > Metazoa > Chordata > Mammalia > Perissodactyla > Equidae > Equus > Equus quagga. Next base: position 80,176,880 of record NC_060278.1, read on the forward strand.
TCAACTAGACCCCCTCCCTGTCGCAGTCCAGTTCCTGTTTCATTCAGGGCAAGATGCACTGTCAGCTCAGAGGAGAGCAGGCTGAGTCCCCGACTGCTGGCCAGGACAGTGATACAAGGCTACTTGTGGGTATTGGAGAAGGATCTGGACGTCTGGGAGTTCCCAGTCCTGCAAACAGAGGGAGCCAGTTTTATATTTTACCCTGAAAGTAATGTTAAAAAAAGTTATTGAGGAGCTGGCCAAGTGACGTGGTGGTTGAGTTTGCGCACTCCGCTTCAGCAGCTTGGGGTTCGCAGGTTCCGATCCTGGGCATGGACCTACACACCACTCATCAAGCCGTGCTGTGGTGGTGTCCCACATACAAAGTGGAAGAAGATTGGTACAGATGTTAGCTCAGGTACAGTCTTCCTCGCCAAAAAACGAATAGTTATTGGGTTCTCATGGTAGCCCATGAAACCACCTTAATACAACTGTAGCTGCAATGCTGTGCATTTCCAATAAAAGTCCAAATCTTTTGAATTTGAGTAGCTCCAGTGTTCATAAAGTCATTATGAAGTACCTAAAATAAAATTGAATGATGGCATTTGAGGATGTCTGCATCTAGTTTGAGGATATAGACAGGAAATTTAACCAAGAGTCTGTAAGCTTTTTGGGTCCTTTAAAAACAAGAGTTAGAATACTTTTGAGTGTTTTTTATGAGTAAGCAGTATATTGTATCTCCTCTTAATTTGTAACGTAACAGCTTTCCTTTTCCTTAATAGGTCTAGATCACTAACGTGACTTTAATGCTTATCTTCTGTGATTTAGGGCAGTTTTTGACTTATAAAATGGAACAACAGAGGGAGATAGATTTGTTCCCCATGGTAACTGATAAGACTTTGAAAGGGAGGAGGAGGGTGGGAAGATCGAGGACATACAGTGGTGTTTAATAAGGAGCTCACCAGCTCAGCAGGACAGAGTCCCGCAAATGCCTGACATCCCCCACTTGCAAGGGGAAAGGTGGTGATGGCAGGGGCTGGGGTTGGGGTGCCCACCCTGGGGCTGTCTGCGGGGAGAGCCGCAGGAGGGGAGGACGGAGAGGCCAGCGGCCCCGGCTGCATGGCAGAGGCGATCTTTGCAGATGGGGCTCTTTCTTCCAGGTGTGTCTGCATTTGCTCATGTGCTGTTTGTCTGTGGAAAAGACTGTTAAGCTGTCAAATAGTGAACTACCTCGGTAGTTCCTGACGCCGTGATCATGGTTTTGGTCTCGTTTCTTTTAGGTTACCCCTGTTTCAGGCCAGTGCTTTTGCATTTCTGGCCCCTGCTCGAGCCATCCTGTCTTTAGATAAATGGAAATGTAACACCACAGGTAATTGCAGCTATTTCCACGTATGTCATTGGGGGCCTTTGATGCAGGTGATAAAAGGGAGGCCTGGACGTGCTGCCCCTTAGCAGCGGTAAATCCTTTCTGGACTTAGGCACGGAACACGCAAACCAACAAACAGCTTAGAATGCTCCAATCCGTGGATCATGTTCCTGTCTCTCTCTCTGTCCACTCGTGCATCCCTAACCCCAGAGCAAGTAAGGACCAGAAAGGACCTCATTTCTCTATGCTAATGAAATTGATAAACATGGGAACAGATTAGAAAAGTATTTGTGCTATTTTTCTGCCTCTTTCTTTCAGTGGATTTTGCGAACCACCAGTAATCACTCTCTTTGCTGCGTCAGCATCCCTTCTCTGAACATCTCTGCTTTTTAAGGATCTGGCTGCTTTGATTTTCTGCAAATGACTTTCATCCCCCCTCCTCCCCGTAGTGATTGCAAAGATCCTTAAATAACCCGATAAGGTCAGGAAAAGATCAGATAGGGGATTTGAGAAAATCAGACCTGTTGTACTCTCAAAATACTGTTACATTTTTAGGTTCTAGGAGCAAAGTTTTTCAGCCTTCATTTCCTTCCTTGCTCCTAGGAGTTACTTTGTGACCACTGATTTGATTTAGGAACTGGAAAAGGCCCTCTGTTTTATCTAGGTTTTTAAAACATCAGTCAGGCAACCTTGCTATTGGGCTTTTCAGTTAGCTGCTTGCAAAGGTTGGTCTTTGTGTGAGGCTGGCACTAGCAGTGTGCATCACTGCTTCAGTCAGCTTTTGACAAGCTGGGAGCTCTCAGTCGAGGAATAGCTCTGGTTAAGTTAGCGTGGGGGACTGCCCCGTTCAGTATGGTAAGCCGTACTGTCGCAACTTGAATTTCAGGGATGCGTGTTGATATACTTAAAACAGGGAGGAAATTCTTCTTAAAAAGAGTAAATTGACTATGTCCTGTGAAACATCAGTGTCACTCCAAGAAAAATTTTGTTTTTGTTTTTGTTTTCAAGATGTTTCAGTTGCCAATGGAACAGCAGAACTGTTACACACAGAGCACATCTGGTATCCCCGAATACGCGAGGTAAAGGAGGAGTGCTGCCTGCTCGTGGCTTCTTTGTGTTTCTTCTCAGCTTCACTGTTGGTAGTGCCTAAGAAATTGCAGTTGCTTATACTAAGCCCTCCTTTTCTTTTTCAACTACTGACATGTTTATTTCTGTTTTTAAACTGGATTTGGATGACATTACTATAAAATGAAGCATGCAGAAATGCTCTGTGCAGTCAGAGAGTATTGTTCTCGCCCTTGTTTCCCTCTTTCTTTCTCCCCCTTTCCTCCCATGCACCCACAGACCTGCCCACCTACACCCTCAAGCACCTTCCAGCGTAACCAGCTGAGGGATGTGGCGCCCTTGGACCGACCTTCAGAGGCTTGTCGACAGGCAGCAGAACTGTTCATTCCGGCCTCAGTGTTTGCCTCCATCTGTGGAAGGAGTTAAAGATCCTTGTCTACTATGATGCATTTGAACAGAACAGGGTTCGGGAGTCTTCCGACCTCAAGAAGAGCTGACAGTTTATCCAGAGCTTTCAAAACCTATAAGATCACTCACCGTTAGTTCCGAATTTGCACAGATACGGTTGTTGTGCACAATAGAAACATTCCTGTGGAATTTTTATCAATAGCACTATCTTTTAAATGTCCTGCAGGGGCTAACTTTTTAAAGTCAAGAGTCTTTGTACTGCGGTGTTCCTCTGAGGCTGGTTTTGAATGTCTTAAGTGAGAATTAGATCTGTCTCCTTTCTCAGTGGAAAAGGCAAGTTAGCTTTCTGTCCGGTGCCCTTGTTTGTAATCCTTTCACATCAGTCAGGTCGTCCTCAGGTCATGCCCCAGTCACACCTACTGGTTTCTTTTGGGGTTCCCCAGGAATTTTCCACCTCTATGATGCCTGTTGTATAATAACTTGATGCCTTGCAGAAGTGTCAGTTGTGGTTGCAGGTGACAGTGGGGTGCGTGATGTACAAGCGGCTCACTCTCATGTCTGTGCCTCTCTTGTTCCAGATCCAGGGAGCCATCATCATGTCCTCATTGATAGAAGTGGTCATCGGCCTCCTGGGCCTGCCTGGGGCTCTGCTGAAATACATCGGGCCCCTGACCATCACGCCCACGGTGGCCCTCATTGGCCTCTCTGGTTTCCAGGCGGCAGGAGAGAGAGCGGGAAAGCACTGGGGCATCGCCATGCTGTAAGTCTTCTCAGACCGCCCGGAAGTGGGCAGTGAAAATCTCCCCTCTGCCCACTACCGAGGGACAGCCTCTCTCAGCACTTACACAAACTTTAGGAGGCCTTTTAAGTAAGAGTAGTCTGACAGTTTCAACTTCAGTGCTTCATGCCAGGGAATTATTGAAGGGCCTTTTAGACCTGGAGGTTGGGAAGTGCCATGCAGTCAAGTATTCCAAAGACTGGTTTGCCAGTGATGTGTAGAGGGAGGGTTGTAAGGTTTTGTTTTTTTTCCGAAGTAATTTTATTGGGATTATAATGGATTATAACTGCATAATTTCAGGTGTACATTATTCTTTATCAGTTCCTGAATACACTTAATCATGCTCACCCCCAGTAGTCCAATTTTTATCCATCACCATACATATGTGCCCCTTTCTCCCCTCCCCCTCTGGTAACCACTAACGTGTTCTCTTTATCTGTATATTTGTTAGCTTCCGCATATGAGTGAAATCATGAAGTATTTGTCTTTGTCTGGCTTATTTCGCTTAATATCATACCCTCAAGGTCCATCCACGTTGTTGAAAATGAGACAATTTTCTCCTTTTTTATGGCTGAGTAGTATTCCATTGTATATACACACCACGTCATCTTTATCCTTTCATCTATAAATGGACACTTGGGTTGATTCCACATCTTGGCTATTGTGAATAATGCTGCAATGAACATAGGGGTGCATAAGTCTCTTTGGATCATTGATTTCAAGTTCTTTGGATGAATACCCAGTAGTGGGATAGCTGGATCATATGGTATTTCTGTTTTTAGTTTTTTCAGAAATCTCCATACTATTTTCCATAGTGGCTGCATCAGTTTGCATTCCCACCAGCAGTGTATGAGTGTTCCCTTTTCTCTACATCCTCTCCAACATTTGTTGTTTTTTGTCTTGGTAATTATAGCCATTTTGACTGGTGTAAGATGATATCTCGTTTTGACTTGCATTTCCCCAATAATTAGTGATGTTGAGCATCGTTTCATGTGTCTGTTGGCCATCTGTATATCTTCCTTGGAAAAATATCTTTTCATATCCTCTGCCCATTTTTTGATCAGGTTGTTTTTTGTTGTTGTTGTTGAGTTGTATGAGTTCTTTATGTGTTTTGGAGAACAACCCCTTGTCTGATCAATGGTTTGCAAATATTTTCTCCCAGTTGGTGGGTTGTCTTTCTGTTTTTTTCCTGGTTTCCTTTGCTTTGCAGAAGCTCTTTGGTCTGATGTAGTCCCATTTGTTAACTTTTTCTTTTGTTTCCCTTGCCCGAGTAGACATGGTATTTGAAAAGATGTGGCTAAGACCAGTGTCAAAGAGTGTACTGCCTACACTCTAGGAGGTTTATGGTTTCAGGTGTTAGGTTCAAATCTTTAATATATTTAGAGTTAATTTTTGTGTATGGTGCAAGATAATGGCCTACTTTCATTCTTTTGCGTGTTGCTGTCCAGTTTTCCCAACACCATTTATTAAAGAGACTTTTCTTTCTCCATTGTATGTTCTTGGCTCCTTTGTCACAGATTAACTGTCCATAGATATGTGGTTTTATTTCTAGGCTTTCAGTTCTGATCCATTGATCTGTTTGCTTTTGTGCCAGTACCATGTTGTTTGATTACTATAGCTTTGTTGTATGTTTCGAAGTCAGGGATTGTGATGGCTCCAGCTTTGTTCTTTTTTCTCAAGATTGCTTTGGCTATTCAGGGTCTTTTGTTGTTCCATATAAATTTTAGGATTCTTTGTTCTATTTCTGTGGAGAATGTCATTGGGATTTTTATTGGGATTGCATTGGATCTGTAGATTGCTTTAGGTAGTATGGACATTTTAACTATGTTTATTCTTCTTACCCATGAACATGGAGTATCTTTCCATTTCTTTATGTCTTCTTTAATTTCTTTCAATAATGTCTTATATTTTTCACTGTACAGGCCTTTCACCTCTTTGGTTAAGTTTATTCCTAGGTACTTTATTCTTTTTGTTGTGATTGTAAATGGGATTGTATTCTTGATTTCTCTTTCTGCTAGTTCGTTGTTAGTGTATAGGAATGCAATTGACTTTTTAAAATTGATTTTGTACCCTGAAACTTTGCTGTAGTTGTTAATTATCTCTAATAGTTTTCTAGTGGATTCTTTAGGGTTTTCTGTATTTAGAATCATGTCATCTGCAAATAGCGAAAGTTTCACTTCTTCTTTCCAAATTAGATTCCGTTTATTTTCATTTTCTTGCCTAATTGCTCTGGCCAGTATCTCCACTACTGTGTTGAATAGGAGTGGTGAGAATGGGCACCCTTGTCTTGTTCCTGTTTTCAGAGGGATGACTTTCAGTTTTTCACCATTAAATATAATGTTGGCTGTGGCTTTGTCATATGTGGCCTTTATTATGTTGAGGTACTTTCCTTCTATACCCATTTTATTGAGAGTTTTTATCATAAGTGGGTGTTGGATCTTGTCAAATGCTTTCTCTGCATCTGTTGAGATGATCATGTGATTCTTATTCCTCATTTTGTTTATGTGGTGTATCACATTGATTGATTTGCGGATCTTGAACCATGCCTGCATCCCTGGAATAAATCCCACTTGATCATGGTGTACAGTCCTTTTAATGTATTGCTATATTTGGTTTGCCAATATTTTGTTGAGGACTTTTGCATCTAAGTTCATCAGTGATATTGGCCTGTAGTTTTCTTTCTTCGTGTTGTCCTTGTCTGATTTTGGTATCAGGGTGATGTTGGCCTCATAGAATGTGTTAGGAAGTGTTCCATCTTCTTCAATTTTTCGGAGTAGTTTGAGAAGGATAGGTACTAAATCATCTTTCAGTGTGTGGTAGAATTCTCCAGAGAAGCCATCTGGTCCTGGACTTTTGTTTTTTGGGAAGTTTTTGATTACTGTTTCCATCTCTGTACTTGTGATTGGTCTATTCAGATTCTCTATTTCTTCTTGATTCATTTTTGGAAGGTTGTATGAGTCTAGGAATTCATCAGTTTCTTCTAGGTTATTGAATTTGTGGGCATATAGTTTTTCATAGCATTCTCTTATAAGCTTTTGTATTTCTGCAGTATCTGTTGTAATTTCTCCTCTTTCATTTCTAATTTTAGTTATTTGAGCCTTCTCTCTTTTTTTCTTGGTGAATCTGGCTGAAGGTTTGTCAGTTTTATCTTCTCAAAGAACCAGCTCTTAGTTTCATTAGTCTTTTCTACTGTGGTTTTAGTCTCTATTTCATTTATTTCTGCTCTGATTTTTGTTATTTTCCTCCTTCTTCTGACTCTGGGCTTTGTCTAGCTCTGTTAGGTGCATTTTTTTTCTTTTTGAGATTTTATTTTTTCTTTTTCTCCCCAAAACCGCCTGGTACATAGTTGTGTATTTTTAGTTGTGGGTCCTTCTAGTTGTGGTATGTGGGATGCCGTCTCAACATGGCCTGATGAACAGTGCCATGTCCATGCCCAGGATTCAAACTGGTGAAACCCTGGGCCACTGAAGCGGAGTGCATGAACTTAACCACTCGGCCACAGGGCTGGCCCCATGTTAGCTGCATTTTAAGATTAATGATTTGAGATTTTTCTTGCTTGTTGAGGTGGGCCTGTATTGCTATGAAATTCCCTCTTATGATTGCTTTGGCTGCATCCCATAAGAGCTGGTATGTTGTATTTTCATTTTTGTTTGTCTCCAGGTATTTTTTAGTTTCCCCGTTGATTTCTTCAGTGATCCATCAGTGGTTCAACAATAGCATGTTTTTAGTGTCCACATATTTCTGACTTTCCTAGTTTTGTTCTTGTTGATTTCTAGCTGCATAGCATTGCGGTCAGCAAAGATGGTTGGGGTGATTTCAGTCTTCTTAAATTTATTGAGGCTTGCATTGTTTCCCAACATATGGTCTTTCTTGGAGAATGATCCATGTGCACTTGAGAAGAATGTATATTCTGCTGGTTTTGGATGGAGTGTTCTCTATATATCTATTAAGTCCATCTGATCAAGTGTTTCATTTAAATCTATTATTTTGTTGTTGACTTTCTGTCTGGTTGATGTGTCCATTGATGTAAGTGAGGTCTTAAGCTCCCCTACTATTATTGTGTTGCTTTTAATTTCTTGTTTTAGCTCTGTTAATCCTTGATTTATGTCTTTGATGCCCCTTTGTTAGGTGCATATATATTAATAAGTGTTATGTCATTTTGGTGGAATGTCCATTTTATCATTATATACTGCCCCTCTTTGTCTCTCATTGTCTTTTCTAACTTGAAATCTGCTTTGTCTGAAAAAAGTTTGGCAACGCCTACTTTCTTTTCGTGGCCGTTAGCTTGTCTTCCATCCCTTCACTCTAAGCCTGTGTTTGTCTTTGGAGCAGAGATGTGTTTCCTGGAGGCAGCATATTGTTGGGTCTTATTTTTTAATCCATCCAGCTACTCTGTGTCTTTTGATTGGAGAATTCAATCCATTTACATTTAGAGGGATTATTGGTATATGAGGGCTTAATGTTGCCATTTTATCTCTTGTTTTCTGGTTGTTTTATGTTTCCATTATTTCTTTTCCTTTGTATTTCTGACTGTCATTTCATTTGGTGGTTTTCTGAGGGAGATTTCTCAGTTTTGTCTCTTTTTGTGAATTGTGGTGCTGCTCTGATTTTTCGTTTAGTGGTTACCATGAGGATTGTATGAAAGATATTGGAGATCAGATAAGCCATTTTCTTATAACCTCTTATCTCCATTAATCTAAGCAGCTTCCTTCTCTTTCCTCTCCCCTTCTGAATCATTGCTGTTACAAATTGTTCTGTTTTTAGTTTTGTGAGTTTGTGGCTAAGTTGAAGTGTTCATCATTATTTTTGATGCTTTCTTTCCCTTTCTCTTCTAAGTTGTAATTGAGTCTTTACCTCCATATTTTAGTAGAGAGCTGCTGGTTTCTGATCATGTCTGTCTATTTATCTCCTTGCTCAGGGCTTTGGGGACCTTTGCCTTTTAGTTGCCAGTGTGAGGGCATCTTTAATGATTTCTTGTAGGGGAGGTCTAGTGGCAATGAACTCCCTCAGCTTTTGTTTATCTGAGAAAGCTTTTATTTCTCTATCATATCTGAAGGATAGTTTCACTGGATAGAGTTTGTCTCAGTATTTTGAGTATATCATTCCTTTCTCTCCCAGCCTGTAGGATTTCTGCTGAGCTATCCACCAAAAGCCTAATAGGGTTTCCTTTGTAGGTTATTTTCTTCTGCCTTACTGCTCGTAATATTTTTTATTTATCATTAACTTTTGCCATTTTTACTATTATATGTGTTGGTGAAGGTTTTTTAGCATTGATGAAGTTTGGCATTCTGTTGGCTTCATTTGTGTGTAAATCTGGAAATGTCCCCAAGTTTGGGAAGTTCTCAGCAATTATTTCTTTGAACAAGCTCTCTGCTCCTTTCTCCCTCTCTTCTCCCTCTGGAATACCTATAATCCTTATGTTGCTTTTCCTAATTGAGTCAGATATTTCTTGAAGAATTCCTTCATTTTTTTAAAATGTTAATTCTATCTCCTCCTCCACCTGTAGAATTTCTACCTTTTTATCCTCTAGAAGACTAATTCTTTCCACCATAATATCAGTTCTATTTCTTAATGATCCTAGATTATTTTTTATTTCACTAATTGTGTTTTTCATAGCCAGAATTTCTGCTTGATTTTTTTTTATAGCTTCAGTCTCTTTGGTGAAGAAGAGATTCATTTGATTGCGGAGCTCCTTGAATTGTCTTTTCGTGTTTTCTTGTAAGTTGTTGAGTTTCCTGATGACAACTATTTTGAATTCTTTCATTTAGGTTGTAAATTTTTGTGTCTTCAGTGTTGGTTTCTGGAGAATTGTCATTTTCCTTCTGGTCTGAGTTGTTGCTGCAGTTTCTCCTTGTGTTTGACGAACTAATCTTTTGTCGGGGCATTTGTGGTATTCTTAGGATGCAGATTCCCCCTGTTACTGCTAGGGGGAAGCAGGAGCAGAGTTTCTGGCCCCACCCCATCTGCTGGAAGCTGTGGGGATATTGTGGGTGCTTGCCCCAGCCTGGGGTGCTTTGAGTTGCTTGTGTGGACTGTCCTTGACAGGCAGGGCTTCCTCTCTGGGCTAGGGCCACTCTTTGGTGCCTCAGGGGCACTCTGAGCTCCCCCTCCCCACCAGAAAGTGATCACCAGTAGGCTAAAAGCTACTGCTGCCGCCTCTTCCCACAGCCACTCAGGACATGTTCCCTCTTTGGGGGCTCAGCAGCACTATGAGTGCTCACTTGCGGGTCTGGGCTGTGTTTGCCCCACCCAAAGATCTGCTGCAGTCTCTGCTTGAGGTCTGCAGGATGGCTGTACTTGGTGGGTGGGGCTTCCTCATTAGGACCTCAGCTAGGGCTGCTCCTTGGCGGCACAGGGGCATGGTGGGCTCCCCCTCCCCATCAGGAAAGTGAACCTGAGTGGGCTCAAAGCTGCCACTGCCTTTTCCCACAGCCGCCCAGGACACGTTCCCTCTTCGGGGGCTCAGCAGCACTATGAGTGCTCACTGCAGCCTGGGGTGTGCTTGCCCCAGTGCGTAGATCAGCTGCCATCTCTGTTTACAGTCTGTGGGGCTGCTGTGCTTGGTGGGCGAGGCTTCCTCACGGGACTGAGCTAGGACCATGCCTTGGCAGCACAGGAGCTTGGTGGGCTCCCCCTCCCCACTAGAAGAACGACCATGCTGTGGCCTAAGGATTACCGCCACCTCCTCCTATGGCCACCCTGGTGCATGTTCCCACTTTCTGGGTGCTTTGACCAGCCTGGAAAGCATTCGTGTGCATGCGCAGGGCTGCCGGGGGAGAGCAAGACGTGCTCACCTCTCTCTGCCAATTCCTGGGTGGCCAGTCCATCCACCCTCAAATGCATAGCTGTGTGTGTCTCTCAGATGCCCTGTTGTGCTGTGTAGGCTTCCTCCATTGGTCAGTGAATGTCCATTTAGTTGTTCTTCAAAAAGGGGAGAGACAAAGGGAACTGCCCACTCCTCTATGTTGCTGATGTCACTCTATAAGGTTTTTAACTTTGAGAAGGGAGTAAGGTGGTCGCACCATTAGATCTTAAGTTTTTTTTTTTTCTGGGAAAGATTCGCCCTAAGCTAATGTCTATTGCCAATCTTCATCTCTCTTTTTTGCCCCCCTCAAAGTATACGGTTGTACATTCTAGTTGTAAGTCCTTCTAGTTCTTCTGTGTGAGTCGCCACCACAGCATGGCTACTGACAAACAAGTGGTGTGGTTCTGTGCCTGGGAAATGAACCTGGGCTGCCGGAGTGGAGTGTGCTGAATTGAATTGCTAGGCCATCAGGGCTGGCTCAGCTCTTAACTGTTGAGGTTGTGCCAAGTATCGTGCACATGAGTTGAAATATCTGAGAAGTCACATCTTTTAGATGAGACTCAAAAATACCTCCAGACTGGCAGGAGACAGAGATGCTGTGGGAGGATGTGTTGGCATTGAAGGTCACATGGTTCCCCAGGCCAGTCAGAGCTCTGACACCTGTAGGGGGTTGTGGTTCCTGCCAGAGCCCTGTTTGTCAGTGCTGGTCCCTGTGCACAGTACTGCAAGTCCATTAAAGATGTCATTTACCCCTTTCAGTAATGTCAGTAAAGACATCAAGGACTTTGATAATATTGTGAGATTATTAGAGCCACAGAATTCTGTGTACCAGAAATAGAACCCACATTCTCTTTTTGTGACTGTAGAGCGTAGTAAAAGTTGATCATATCATAGAGAAATGCTCCCAAGACTCTTGAATTTTACTGACCAGTAGAATTTCTAAAACAAATGAAAACAAACAGGATTCCCAATTGTTTTTGTTTTGCTTTGTGAAATATTCTGTGGTTGTTCAATAACAGGCAGCCCTTCCTGAGCCTGTGCATCACAGCTTTACATTTGCATGTGATGAACTAAGGTGGGTGCAGAGTTATCCCTGTTCAGCAGCTAAAGAAACTGAGCCACAAAGATGCAAAGTTAGTTGCCCAGCATCATACAGCTAGTCAGTGGCTGGGATGGTTTTCAAAACCCGAATAGTCTGACTATAACTTAACCATAACATTCTTGCCTCTTTCTGTGTTAAAAACACTATGTACAAATAAAGTGAATCCTTGCATCATCATAATGCATATATCCTTACAAATTAAGGTATGTGAAAATATTCAGGATGGTTCTTAATTTTCTCCTTTCACCAAAGGTTGGTCAGTATTCTCCATACCAGTTTGGGTGTGTAGAAGACATGTAAGAATATTCATTCAGTGAAATGCAATAAGTTCTCAAAAGGACAGATTATATTTACCATCATACAGTAAACTTAGAAACCAGTAAAAAAAAAGGGTGAACAAACCTCTAAACTGCTTAGAAGCTAAAAAACCACCGTTATAAATAACTCATAGTCAGAGAGGAAATTGAAACTTCCAATTGCTGATGATTTAGAAAATAATGATGATAATAGCACTAATCACACTGACAGAGCAGTCCGAGTTTTTCTCGAGAAAATTCATAACCTGAAAGACTAATGAAGTAGATGAAGAGCTTGTCTCCAGAAACTAGAAAAACAGGATAAAAAATGAGCCCAATGAAAGCAGGGGGCAAGAATGAATAAAGATAGGAAAAATCTGAAATAAATAAAAGTGGTATATCCAAAAGCTGGGCCCTTGGAGAATAATGTGTGGACAGACTTCTGGCAAGGCTCATTAAGGCGAGAAGGGAACGCACGCACAAATGGAGGGATAAAACCACAGATCCAGAGAGGATGAGTTAATTCTATGCTCCCTGCCCCCAATTAAAAAAAAATTAATAAAATGGATGGTTTTCAGAAAAGCATAAGTAACCAAAGGGACTCCTTCTCCCCCAACCTCTGAAGTCAGGGCTCCTCAGAACGTGGTCCTGGGCTGCCTCCTCGACGTGCTCTTCCCCGGGAGACCTCATCCAGGCCGTGGGGCCAGCAAACATCTGTTATGCTGGTGACTTCCCCATAAACCCGCAGCCAGACCTCTGAACTTCAGCCTTGGATCCAGCCCCTGACTTGCCCTCTCCATTTGCTGTTATACAAGACATCTCAAACTTCAGAGGAAGAAAGCTCCAAACTTTTGATTCCTTCCTTGCCCCCCAAACCAGTTCCTTGTCCTGTTGTCCTCTTTTTGGTCAAGGCACAACCGCACGCTCAGTTGCTTAAACCAGGAACCCTGCAGTTGTTCTCGATTCTTCGCTTTCCCTCATCCCCGACGTACCACCTGTCAATCTGTCCTACCTCCAGAACAGGTCCTGTCTTCACTGCCACCACCCTCAACAAGCCTCACCTTCAGCCATAGCTTCTGAACTGGTCTCCAGCTTCTCTTTTGCTCCCTTCCTCTCCATTCTCAGTCTGGTCAAGTACTTGGCCATTATCTCTTCCAGGCCTCCTCTTCTGCCACCTTCTTTTGAAACTCCAATTAGACACATGCTAGAGTTCTGGAAGCTTGTAGGTCTTCTCACTGTCGCGATGTCTGAAACCTCACCTGCTGCCCCTTGGTGCTCCATTTACACCTTGGGCTGGGCACTCAGGGCCTTTTCGCTCTGGAACCTTGGGGTCAGAGGTGAGAAGTGATCTTCTCAGATGCCTTCCTCTCCCCTATTCCTGCACATCTCTTTCTGGAATTTCTAGAATGTTGGACCTCCTGAGCTCTTCTTCTCCTTTCCCTTCCTGTTTTCCATCTCTTTCCCGTCTTTTCTCTCTGTTCATGGGAATTTTCCTCAGCTTTATCTGAATTCTTCTCTCAAGCTCTTCATTTTTGCTCTCACGTTTTTTAGTTTCCAAGAGCTCTTGTTTTGTTCTTGGGTTGTCAGCTCTGTGAGGGCAGGGCCTTGGCTCTGTGCGGGTTGCCTTGGCACCACCGGCACCCACCGTACCATCTGCCACAGAGCAGACGTTCTGTAAGTACGTTGTGAATACATGAGGGGAGGAGCAGGAGGTGTGAGTACACCCGTGACCACGGGAAAGGTCAAGAAGGACATCGAAGGACTTACATTCCTAAGAGAAGCCCTGGGCTCCGTTGGTTATACAGTTGAGTGTATTATATCTTCAAGGAAGAGAGAACTCCTACACTGTTTAAACTGTTCTGGAGCTTTGAGAAAGAAGGGAAACTTCCCAGTCAATTTCATCTCAGTGACATTTCCTAACAGAACTAATACAAAAGGGAGACCATGGATCCACTGTTTCCTTACCGGGGTTGTGTAAAACCCTGAGCCGAGTTCATATGTGTTCAGGTAACAGCGTGCTTAATAAAGCTCAGCATGCTTCTCTACTGTGAGGCTCCTTGCAATCTGTTAAAATGCTAGTGTGCAGAAGACTCTTTTCAGAAAAGGGCTTTAGTATCCAGCTCTGCACACGCTTATTCTTTTAGTGCCACGTTTGTAAACGTATCTGGGAAGAATGGTCCTTGGAACGTGGTTTGGGAATATGCTGCTATGGATAATATAATAAAAGAACAAGGCATTATGTGTGATTTCAAGAACTCAAGGATGATTAAATATTAGAAAATTTACTGATAAAATCCATTATGGGTCAGTAGTGGATTTTATTAATAAAAATCATGATAACAATTTAAAAAAATCAATCAAATACAACCTAGATGCCTACTGCAAACTGTTAGCAATATGGGAATAAAAGGATCTTTCATGGGGCCGGCCTGGTGGCACAGCAGTTAGGTTTGCACATTCTGCTTCGGTGGCCTGGGGTTTGCTGGTTTGGATCCTGGGTGTGGACAGGGCACCTCTTGGCAAGCCATGCTGTGGTAGGTGGCCCACATGTAAAGTAGAGGAAGATGGGCATGGATGTTAGCTCAGGGCCAGTCTTCCTCAGCAAAAAGAGGAGGATTGGCAGCAGATGTTAGCTCAGGGCTAATCTTCCTCCAAAAAAAAGGATCTTTCATGACTGAGATTTTTAAATGCCTCATACTTTAATGATGAAAGACGTAAATCAGGCCTGCCTATTGAAATCAGAAACTGATTTAAGATAATACGTGTTTATCACTGGTACCATTTAAAGTCATTCTGGATAACCAATGCATAAGACAAGAAAATAAAATAATATGAATCAATACCAGAAAGGCTAGGGAGAAGGGAATGGTGACTCGCCCTTACAAGAATGAAAATAGGCTCCAAAGCTTAGTAACAATACTGTGGTCCTGGGACAGGATAGGCATTGGTAGAGCAGAACAGGAGGGACAGAAATAGAACCAAGAAAAGAATTCACGTTTAGTATCTGATGGCAGTCGTATTTGAAATCAATGAGGAATGGAAGAATTGTGTAGGAAAAATTATTTGGAAAAAGTTAGATTTCTAGTTTATGTCAAATTACATTTCAATTAAATTAAAGACTTAAATATAGAAAATAAAACCATAAAAGTGCTAGAAGAAAACCTACATAAACATTTAATAAGACAGGGAAGATCTTCTGATATTGAAGAGAGAAAGATTGATAGATGTTATTTCTGATGTATTTGAAACTCACATCAAAAACCACTGAAACTAAATTATAAGTGAATCTGGGAAAATATTTACAACTAATTTCACAAGAAAGGCTGATGTTCCCAATTCATAGAGTTTCACTAATTAATATAAAGGAGAGAGAGTTCCAGTGGAGTAATGGTCAAAGGATATGATAAGAACAACCATGTAACAAAAAAAAGGAAATACAGATAGCCAGTTAGTGTATAGAAAGGGTCCTCCTCCCCAGTCATCACAATGCACACTCGTCCCGTTAGCAGGGCAGGTGCTGGTGGTGCATCAGCTTGTACACATGGGTTCCTAAGTCGCTCCAATACAGTTGGCATTTAGAGACAGGTTCTCAGAGGAGGTGAATGTAGCAACATTTCTAACACAGGCATTGGTCCTCAATGAGAACTGATTTTTTTCTTGAAAAAACTTATTTTTTGTTTATTTTTCTCATGGATAATTTCAAACCTATTCCAAAGTAGAGAGAATAGTGTAATGACCCCCCCCCCATATCATCACCAAAGACTCAAATCTTATTTTATCTGTATCCCCAAAAACATTTAAATTCTAGGCGTTTGAAGTTTAACAGTAATTAAACAGGGAAATGTAAAGTAAAATAGTAGTCCCACTTACCACCATCCCTCAAAAAAATCTTCTCATGATTAACTAGTGAAAATTTAATATTTATCCTTCCATATTCTTTTATCGTTTATGCATAAATACAAATATATGCACATAGCTTTACCATTATGTTATTTTATAATTTGTTTTTCACCCCAGCAATTTGTCGGGCTCACCTTTCCAAGACAATGTGTTTGGATCTATTTCATTCTTTGTAAAACTGCACAATGTTAAATATTATGAAATAGTCTAATTTATTAAACCATCCCCCAATTGATTGAATGTTGTTTCAAGTTTTTGCTGTTGCAAACAATGCTGAAATACGTGTCCTGAGAGGTTCATATGTGAAGAAGGAATATTAAAGTAAATGATGATACAGTTTTTTAAATTGATGAAATTAGTAGAGATTTCAAAGTATCGTGGGACCCTGGGTGATGGGAAGTAACAAATGAATGTTCTTAGTCTCCGGGTAGGATTGTAAATTCACTCATCCTTTTTGAATGTATTTGGCAGTTTGTATCAGAAGCTTTCTAATAAGGTATTTATTGTTTGATCCGTTCTAGTCCTGGGAACTTGTCATAGGGAGATATGCAGACAGGTGCCAGGGAGAGGCGCTCCTTCGCGGCTGTTTATCTTGCTCCCAGTGTCATACCGTATGAGAATTGTTAAACAAGTTGTGTGATACATCCATGAGATGGAATGCTTAGAGCACTATGATAAGGATGCAGACCTGTCTGTTGAGGTCATGGCATTAGTAGGGGCGACAAGCTGGTTGGGAAGCAGCATGTAAGGTATGATTCCGGCTTGCGTCAGATGATGGCCTGTTTGTGCTCTGAGGGCAAGGATGACATCAGTCCGTCCTGTCTCCCTCTCTAACCCCCGTGCCCGGGACTCAATGATACCCTATAAATATCCAGGGAGTAGAAGCCATTCAGAATCGATAGACCAGAATGTGACATGGTTGTCACTCAGTGGTGGGATAAGTGATCTTTAGGATTTTGTCTTTTTGCTTATCTGCCTTTTATAATTTCCCTACATTTTAGTGTGTATTGCTTGCGTAATATTTGTAAGGTAAAAGAGAGGTCAGCAAGCAAGTGAGATATAAATGTGAGGTGGAGAGAGCCAGCTGTGGTGGACAGAACCCTGGCCTGAGAATCTGGGGCTCAGATCTTTGTCCCTTCTCTCCTTGGCCAAAGTGTGTGACCGTGGGCACATCCTCCACCTCTGAGCCTCTGCTCCTGCCTCTCTGCCATGGAGCTTCCTGCCCTACCTGGACCACAGGTGTATTTGAGGATAAACATAAATTAGAAGTAGATGGATTTTAGAGTGGGAAGAAGATGGAGCATTCATCTGTCCAGTCTGCTCATTTAAATTGTGCTGCCAGATTTGGGCCTGAGATTTGGGTGTCCTTCCTCGAATTCTCTATGTCCCCATCCCCTTTTAAACATGCTTTGAGAAGTGACCACCACAACGCAGGTGTAACTGTCAGGTGGAGTGTTACCTGAAATAATGACAACAATAATACAGACTTTGGACCTTTTTGGATCTCATAGTGTACACTTTGAAGTAAGTTAGCGTTTTTTAAAATAGGAGAATTTTATGTTGCTCTAAGTTTAAAATAAACCAGTTTTAGTATCTCTCATGGCCCTGTGATTTTTTTGTTAAACTTCACCATCCCGGGGGCATTGGAATAACTTGGGCACTATGTATATTTTGAACCTGCAACTGATGCCGGCCTGGTGACTTTGTGGCAGGGCAGAGACCTCCGTCACCAGGTCAGCGAAGCGCCTGAATAGGTGGGGAGATGGTGGAGCAGCACAGGCCTGTGTCCAGCCAGCTGCAGTCCGCACCTCGTTAGGCATGAGGCAGTGAAGCCGCACCTGATCGGCTGTGAATGGGGCTGATAATTCCATCCCAGCAGCTGGAACCGTGCCCAGGAGCAAGGAAGCTTGGCTTTGGCTGAGAACCCACTCTTCTGCCAGCTCTGCCTCGGGTTGTCAGTGAAAGAGTGAGTCCCTATGGGTGGTGAAACCCATTGTTGTACGCCTTTATTGTTTCACTGCTGGGAAACCATCCCACGCCTGCCACGCGGGGCACCAGACGGATGAGGACCTGTCGGGTCCCCCCACAGGGAAGTCACTTGATGTGGCAGCCTCCGGCAGGGCTCAGTGCAGCTGGGTCAGGACCGTGGAGCTCGGGTAGAGGGACTTCTCAGCCAGCCTGGGCATTCTCGCCCCTTGACCAGTGTGGCGAGGAAGTTCAGAGCCCAGGCCGCAGATCTAGACCCCTTCACATAGTGAATGACACACAGAAACCTCTCAGATTATTATTATTGTTGAATTGTACTGTATATAGCTTTACTTTTTTGCTTTTTAAAAGTAATTTATGCTCTTTATAAGTAAATCAGAAAATAGAGAAAAGCAGGAAAAAAGTCACAAATCCCTTGGCCACCTGAAGCCAATCCTTGTGAGCATTTTGAAGCCCGTCCTCACCTGTTTGTGCACATGTGTGTGTGTGTGTGTGAGTGTGTGTACAGGCACCTTGTGCGGTAGCTGCTTGCTTTCTAGTTAATTCGTAGTTGTAATTGTACTATGCGGGAGGTTGTGTCTGGCGTCTTGACTTTGCCCTGACATAGTGAGCTTTCCTGTCAGCGTGTATGTTCTTTGGGTTTTCTTATTCTACTTAGGAAAATCTGGCCAAAGCATTTACATGGCAGTTTCATTTCAATATCAAGAAATGCTAAGAAAAAGTTCTAATAGCTTTCCAAAAATGGAATTTCCACAAGATAGGATTTCCCAAATAATAAAGAGAACCAGCAGCTCTCTAGAGAAATTAGTTGGATGAACACGTGGTCGTTTTTGCCATTGAAGCTTTGAGTATTACTTTAAAACACAGACGTACAACCTTTAACCTGGTGTATTTTCTTTCTCTCCTCAGGACAATTTTCCTAGTTTTACTGTTTTCTCAGTATGCCAGAAATGTTAAATTTCCTCTCCCAATTTACAAATCCAAGAAAGGATGGACTGCATACAAGTTACAGCTTTTCAAAATGTTCCCTGTGAGTAGTCACCTTTTTTTTTCCCTGACAATATTGCCTTTGGTTCATATATAAAACGTTTTGGAAAAGGAGGGTTTTAAGCAGGTCCTCCTGAGGGACCATGTCTGTGTCCCTCAGGGTATTAATGACCACCCACACCGTCCTGGACTTAAAGTTTAAAAGCAGTGGAGGGTCCGATTCTGAAATCCTTCTAGCCGATTAGAGGAGGGCACTGATTGTCCTTGGGACTGAGGGAGGTCTGACTGCACGTGGCTTCTGCAGGCGCGTTGTCTCTGTTTCTTGTTTTACTTTCCACACGTAGGCTTAAAGTAACTACCTACATAAAACTGCTCTCTAAATGTGCTTCATTCAAGGGGCAGGTTTTCAGTAGATCCGTTATATGTCTTTTCTGCAAAGTACTGATGCGGGTGGCTTCTGGGGCGTGATATTCAGACCGTAGGAAGGCATGTGTTTTGCCAACAACTGCCACCTCTGTGGGCCTGACAGAGCTTTTCCTGTGACCACTTCAGATCATCCTGGCCATCCTTGTATCCTGGCTGCTCTGCTTCATCTTCACGGTGACAGATGTCTTCCCTCCTGACAGCACGAAGTACGGCTTCTACGCTCGGACGGATGCCAGGCAGGGCGTGCTCCTGGTAGCCCCGTGGTTTAAGGTCCCGTACCCATGTAAGTGTTCTGGTGGCCAGAGGGGTCAGGAGCCCATGAGGGGCTGATTTAGAGGAGCTGAAAGTTGACAGAAGGTTCTGCAGCAGGAAAGGCCTTCTTTGTCCAGAATGTCCCCTGGAGCTCTTAGTATTCTGGTCCTCAGAAGATTCAGCAGCGAAAAGGGAGGCCCTATCCTTGGAGGGCCATAATTAACACACACAGACTAACCAGCTTCCTTCTCAGATTAAGTGGTTAGTTCTTTGGGTTCCACTAGGAGGAAATCCTGGACGAGGCGTCTCTTGTCTCTTGTCAGGTTTGAGGTCTAGTGGCTGGGATTGAGGGCAGCTGCCCAGCCACCAGGCGGAGCAGATGGGAGTGGGAGGGGCCTGAAGATTGGCAAGCACACTGTTTGAGCAGGATGCAATTTGTGTAATCTTTTAATGGGTAGCTATAATCTTTTTTTTTTAATTTGGCCCTAGCTTTCAGAGGTAGGTTGATATTCACAAATGGATGGAAGATGGATCCTAAGTTCTAGTCTGTGTTGGGTAACTTCACAAAGTTGGGGATAGTCCCCAGCCGACGTATCGCTTGGATCCATGTGTTGTACTTCCTACACCCACTCCCCCAAAGTGACTTGTGTGAACCCAGGGTTATTAATGCTTGGTTGTTCTATTGTGAAGACTCTGGTCCCGGCATTTGAGTTTTTTGTTAGATTTAAAGCCTGAGCTTCATCAGATTGTGCCAATTCATTCCTCTGCTTAGCAGTCCCGTTTTCACATTTTATAATGACAAGGAGAAAAAGCAGGAAAAGCCTAGAATATTAAGATTGAGTCAAAGACAGCTGTTCTAAGCATGTTAAATGACAGCCACGTTGGCAGGTGTTCCTTCTGTTCTTGCACTAACAAACACTTTAAAAAGTTTAGTCTTTCTAAAATAACATTCTCATCAGATCATGTGGTCTAAGTGTGTATTTATGTATACCTATCCTTTTTCCAAAAAAAAAAATGCATGGTTTCTGAACATGTATATAATCTGGGATACAGTGAGATTAAGAGTCAGCTGGCGAGGCCGTCAGGAGGAGGCAGGGGAGGTCAGGGAGGACGGAGCCCCCAGGCGTGTGCTGGGTGGTCTCTCTGCTTTTGCACGCGGCTCCCAAGATGCGCACAAATAGGAACACGGGGTAGGGGAGGGCTGTCCGAGAGAAGCAGCTGTGCCTGTGACGAGGGAGATCTCCCCCAGGGCCATGGGGCCCATGCGTGAGGAAGCATCACCGAGTGGACAGGACACTTGGCATTGTGATGGCAGTGAGTGCTGCCAGCTCTTCTTCAGACAGCCCTTAACTTCCACCTCCTGCCCTACTGCCAAGACTCCCCTAGGTAAAGAGACACCCCCAGAGGGCCAGAGAACATAGCCTTACGGACTCTGACGGTTTGGCTTAATTCAGAGACAGGTTTTCTAATATCTAGAGCTGGGGTTCTCAGTCTTCAGTTAGCTAAGAGTTACCTGGATTGATTGTTAAAATACAGATTTTTGGACCCAAAACGTCAATAGTGCCAAGGTTAAGAAACCCTGCTATAAGGTAACAACATAAATTAAAGGTTCCAGTTAAAGGGAGAGATAAAATAACAGTTAAGATAGAAGGATGGAAGCCAACAAGGTTCTTAATATATCTCTTTAATCTGAAGGAAAAGGGATCAAAAACTTAGAAGATTACAAATTTAAGAATGCTGAAGTAGGGGCTGGCCCGGTGGTGTAGTGTTAAGTTCGCACACTCGACTTCAGCAGCCTGGGGTTCACAGGTTCAGATCCCGGGCACAGACCTACACACCGCTCATCAAGCCATGCTGTTTCAGCGTCCCATGTACAAAAAGTAGAGGAAGGTTGGCACAGATATTAGCTCAGGGACAATCTTCCTCACCAAAAAAAAAAAGTTGAAGTAGATGGAATAAAGATTTTAAAAATCAAAATTAAGGACTTCAGCCAGAAGGGAAAAAATAAGAAAACAGTAAGAGTAAAGAGACTAAGAAAATAAAAGGCAATTTCTGAAAAGTGATCAAAGGCAAAATAAAATAAGAATCCCTCCCCCCAAAGCAAGACACTTAAATGAAACCACAATACTACATCAGTAACAAGGTAAATATATAAAAGATTATTTAGAAAATATCAAATATTGCTTGATAAATCATCTGCGTGAGAAAAGTCTCTCCCTAACCAACCCAGAGAGGAGATGTTGACCAAGCCTGTTGCTGGTGGGCAGAGAGCATGCCAAGCCGTTGCCCGTAGTTGTGCAACTTGACCCTGACCACCGGCTGCCCCGTGTCCTCTGCCTCCTCTGTCTGCTCCCACGGGATAAAGGGGCCCCAGGCCGGAGCAGTTCTGCCTTCACACACATTCCAGGCATCTTCTGCACATCTTACTTCAGGGGTCTTCTTTCTCTTCCCCCTTACCTATGAGGCAGAGGCCAGGCCCCCTCTGTGTGGCTTGTCGAGCCCCTCTTGCACCTGCCTGCCCCAGGCTGCACCCACCTCTGCTGAGCAGCAGCCCATTCCTGCCCGATTCTGATGATCTGCTGATGCTCAGGCCACTGCCCACCAAGACGTCCCCTCCCCTCAGCTCCCCACCTCCAGACCCTCTCTGGACAGGGACCACACCTCTTCCTGCCTCGTAACTTGTATGCCTTGTGCCCCAATGTGGGTTGCCTTCATTAAGTCTAACTGTTACCCTTTCCTAGATCTTTCTGTGATCTGTTCCCCCAGCCGCTGCACAAGAGACCATTTTATCCATCCTCCTTTTCCCACTGTGCTTATACTTAGTGGCTCTGTTATAACTAATGGTTCAAGGCAAGAAGGTTTAGGTACTTTATCAAAGAAGTCTATTCGTTGTAACAGAGAAAGTTCCTCGTGCTATTTTTATTAAATAACAACTATAGCTTTCGATGTCCAAATAGAGATTTTTTTCTTTAAAGATATATCTAATGAAGAATTAGCTACATCCAGATACTCAAAATGAAGCTACCTTGGGACTTCTCTTTGTTTTCTTAAAGGAAACTATTTAATTTGCCTTAACATGGTTTACTAAAAAAAAAAGGTGCTGATATAACAATAGAGAAGGGTTATCTATACCTTGTGCCATGTTTACTGTTGGGATTTAAATTTAGCTGGTGACCTTTCACTGCTTTTTCATTGGATGCCCCCTCTGGGCAAGAGCACCATTATTTTGTTCCATGCTTTGCACAGCCAAAAATCCTCCTCCTAGAGATTTCTGTCCCAGCACAGCAGGCTGTGCTAACCTGTCATTTAGTAGACACTGAATGTGGCTTCGAAGCAGGAAGAGCAGCACTTGCCTCTTCCAGCCAAACAGTTTCTCCTTTTAAATAAAGACGTAGAGCAGACCGGTCCTGGTTATGGCGTCTTCATCTGACTCAGGAACTGCTCGCAGGCAACTAGTGCAGCGATGACTTAGGTTTAAAAATAAGCGAGGAGTTGTCACAAGCTGCAGAATCTGAGTGGATCCTGTCGAGTCCCCTGACGTACCAAATGACTCAGCGTCCCGACCACTGCCTGCCTGGCTCAGAAAGCGTGCGAGGATTTCATGTTTGTTTTCCTTCCTCAGTCCAGTGGGGACTGCCCACCGTCTCTGCAGCTGGCGTCATCGGCATGCTCAGCGCGGTGGTCGCCAGCATTATCGAGTCCATCGGGGACTACTACGCCTGTGCCAGGCTGTCCTGCGCCCCACCGCCTCCCATCCATGCTATAAACAGGTGCGTCCTGAGCGAACAGCTCCTCCTCGGGCCCAGCGCTTCCAGCCTGGCTCTCTGGTTTGGATAGTCTTGGGGAAGAAACCAAGAGCGTCGCCATGAAGGCAGCCGAGCCTCAGGGCTCTCCGTTTGCTATTTGTCTTTGGACAAGTCGCTGTCCTCATTTTGCTCTCGTTTCCCTCATCCGTAACACAGAGCAGAATTCCCAGCCTTCCTTCCTCATAGTGACAGTCACATGAGACATTCTCTGAGACCACTCCAAACCTTAAACTCATCAAAACAAGAGCCAGACACCGCCCTGTTCTCTGCTTCGTTTGGGGTCATCGATATGTGTCCCTCTGATTTCCCAACTGTTCTAGGGGGTAGATGCTGTGTCATCTGTTCATAATTAGAACTCATACAGAGACAAGAAGAGCAGGAACCAATCAAGTCTGCAGAATCTAGATGTTTAGGGGCTGTGGGGTTTGTGTTCTCAACACACTGGGCTTTAGTTTCCGGGTGCCGGGAGCGAATTGGAGGCTGCAGAGAAGGAAAAACAGCTCAGGTTGTCCCCCCCTCTCCCAGCCAACTGCCGCCCTTCAGGAAGCGATTGTGTGTGATGAGATCCAGTGGGGCTGGTGTCTTAGCATCTCTTGCATTGTCTGTTAGGGTTTACATTCCTGATTCCTCGCCTTTCTCTAGTGGAGCTGTTGCGTATGGTTACGTTACTTATATATTTATTCTTTAAAAAGTTCCAATGTTTACAAAATTACAAAGCATTTCCTTCCTGATGAAACTATATATTCATAGCAAAGGGATCAAATCAATGGACAGCCTGTGTTTGTCTTAGATCCCAACAAGTGGCTCTGTTTTCTGGCTAAAATCTTTAATTTGGAATGATTTTCTGAACACCTGTGTCTAATGTGCAGCATAGAGAGGTGTTTCTCAAAGTTGAATAGGCGTGAAGGATGCCGTTCACAATTCAGGCTCTGCTTCGGCAGGTCTGGAATGGGGCCTGAGATTCTGCATTGCTAACTCTCCCGGGGAATGTGAAGGCTGCAGGCCTGTGGGCCCTGCCTTTGGGTCGCAACAGTTTAGAGCAAATTTCAGAGTGTTTCCCCCATTGAATGAATGTTTTTCTTTCCCCCGTTCCTTTACGTTTTAGGGGGATTTTCGTGGAGGGTCTCTCCTGTGTTCTGGATGGCATATTTGGTACTGGGAATGGCTCTACTTCATCCAGTCCCAACATTGGAGTTTTGGGAATTACTAAGGTACAAATATTTTTCTAATTAAATGGTTGGGCCTCTAAGCATTGATCCATCTCATTGACTGGTCTGACCACCGTGAGTTCCAAAGGGAACGTCTCCGATTCTGAGATCATCTCCCCCATCTCCCTTTTTGCATTGATGGGTTTTTGAAATGCCGGTGGAGGTCTCTCCTCCCCTGGCTGGCTCGGGGAGGCAGGCATTCAGGTGCTATCATTCCTCCATGAGCTCTACAAATTTGTATTAAGCACCGACCCTTTGCCAGGAGACTTCTAGGCAGACGGGATACATCAGTGAATAAAAAGAAAACTCTCCCCAGCCTCGTAGAGTTCACGATCTAGCAGGGAAGACAAGCGATGAACAGAACACAGGGCAGGGCGGGGGCGGGGGGGGGTCAGGAGTGAGGGTGGGTAAGTGTTAGATAGGGTCAGGCTAAGCCTCCTTGAGAGGATGACCTTGAGCAAAGGCCTGGAGGAGGCGAGGGAGGGAGCTGTATAGGTACCTGGGGAATGGGCATTCTGACAGGGGGACGGCCAGTGCAAAGCCCTGTCATGGGAGCAGGCTGGCATGTTGCAGATCAGCAAGGAGGCCAGTGGGGCAGGATCAGATGAAGTCCCCCAGGTCACGTGGGCCCCGTAGGCTGCCAGAGGCCAAGTGGAAGCGGGTGCCCTAGGGTGTGACTCCATCTGTTTTTTGGGTAAGGATCACTGTGGCTGCTATGATGAGTGTAGCCCATGGAGGGCAGGGGAGGAGGTGGAAACCAGACCAGCTGGGAGACGGTGGGACTAGTTCTACGTGAGAGATGGTACTACTCGTTACAGAAAAAAATCGATCTTACGATAAAGAATTAACATGGTTTTTAAACCTTAGCAGCAGAGTCCTTCTCTTTCAGATGAAGTCTCTTGTGGAGTTACTGGATAAAGCAAGCCCCAGTGAGCTGCTCAGGTTGAGCAGGGCCTGGGCCCAAGTCCTGCTCGTTTGCTCTCCTCCCCACCCGACTCCACACAGACACCTGACCCTGGGGCTGCCCCACGCCACAGTCCAGCTTCCTGTAAGAAGGAACCTGCTCCTGGGGTTTTCAGATTTGTTACTAGCAAATAAACTTTATACCCCAGTTGCCTTGGACCAACGTGTGCCGTTCGCCAGGGTGTGCTGCTTGACCCCAGCCATTGTATACTGTGCAGCTAGACTGTTAGAACTGGGTCGCCCTCCGGGATTGCCTGTGTGAGTCGCAGGTCTCCCTCACCCGTGCGCTGTATTCTGAGACCTTGGGGGTGAGCCGGAGCCTTCTAGAACTGTTCGACCTCTGTAAAATTATTCTCTGTAAAGTCCTTCCCCCGGCTGTCTACAAGATTCTATATCCAGATAAAAAGAAACCAGATACTAAGTTTGGTTAATCTGGACTGCAAATCCAGGTGGGAGGGAGCAGGGCACGCATGGTGCATGCCTGACATGTTAGTTGGTTCTCCTGTAAGTTGGCAGGCCCATCGCAGAGCTCAGCCTCAGGTGTGCAGATTGGCCCCAACTGCTGCCTGTTGCTCCTGGCACATAGCCAGTGAGGGCTGCCTGATGGGCACGTCCTCCAGGATCCCTGGGGAGAAGCAGATGCTGAGCACGTGGGCACCAAGTGGGGCATAAACCGTGACCCTTTATCCAGTTTGCTACCATGAACTGTAGACATATAACTAACCCAAAATAACATACTAGTAAAATTGTAGTAGATGGTGCGACTCTTAGGGGAAAACAGTGTAACAAGCCCGTTCGCTTTCCACGCCCCTTTAAAACACGCCCTCCTTTAAGTTATCCAGGGTCTCTGTGAGGAGTAAGTAGTGTTGCAGGGTGAGGTGCCCTTCCAAAACAGGACTAAGGTGGTTTGGGGAATAATTACCTTCATTACAATTTGAATGGTGCCAATGGATTCTGAAGAGGTGCCCTGCCAGCACTATTTAATGAACTAATTGATCTTTTCTCTGAATCCCTTTTGTTCACTCCCCCCAGGCAAAGACATCATCTGTTCAAGGACAGTGTCCTCTTTGGAATCGGTTTTCTTTGTTCTGACTGCCATGGGGGTCAGGGGTCAGGGTCGTTGAGCTGCCTTGGGGTGGGGAAGTGGGACTCAGCCGACATGTCTGCCGCTGACGGGAGGCCACTGTAGGTGGAGGTGTGAGTTCTGGGCTGTCTTCTGCCCCAGACTTGGGACAAGTCCCTTCTCTGAGTAGAACTCAGGTCTGAAATCCGACGATTCTAGGTCTCCATCTGTGCTGTCCAGTACGGTAGTCAGTAGCTACATGTGGCTATTTAAGTTGAAATAAGTTAAAATGAAAAACTCAGTTCCTCAGTCACACCAGCCGTGTTTCAAGGGCTCAGTGGTCATGGGTGGCTGACAGCACAGATACAGAACGTTTCCCTAGCTGTAGAAAGTTCTATGTGACACGTTGGTCTGGGTCGTTGTATTAGACGTCGGGCGTATGGAAGGAGGGTGGTCTTGGCTCTTCCGCAGACTCTGCCTCCATTCCTGGCCTAGTATTTGCTGTCTTTTGTCGAGTTACGGCATTCCACGTACCTGGAAATTCTAGCCTGTTTGAGCAAGAGTTGAGCTGCCCCTGCCGCCGCGTGTTCTGAAGTGCTGAAGGGTTGGCGTCCACGTGCGGGACATCCCTGCTGAGTGTGTTCCAACGTCCGGCCCACAGGGAAGGGCGCTGTGACATGGTGGGCAGGGGGCTGCTTTGGATTCCAGCCCTGACCGCATCACTTTCTCCTCGTGTAACCATGAGGAAGTTACGTCACCTCTCTGAGTCTCCATGCCCTGGTCTGCAGAGATAATTTGCAAGGCATCGGCGGTGATAACTTGACGTAGAGCACTTAGCAGAGTCCCGGCAGGTGGGCGGCGCACAGTAAGCTATAGACACTGTTAATAGATTCTCAGCCCTAAGTTTATTTCTGGGAACGGAGTGGACACCGTCTCCCCTGGCTGTACTCTCTCTTTGGTGGTGTCCAGAGGAAGGTCGTTTCTCCTCTGCTGCCTTCCACGCTGTTGGAGACTTTGGAAAGTCAGGAACACTGTGGATTTTTCCATGGCCCTAGAGGCAGAGCCGAAGTTCAGGAGGGAGGTCACAGGGAGGCGAGGAGGAGATTCCACAGATGGGCAGCAGGAAGGGAGATGCGAAGGCTCCCTGCCAGCTCCAGGAGGGAGGGGACTGTAGGGCTGTCTCTGGTGCTTGGAACACAAGTGTGTACTGGGCACTTGGTTAATATTCGTTGAACAGGAGAATGGCTTACTTGCTGCTTGTTTTTTTTGACAGCGTCTAAGGCAGATCAGTCTTCCTTCCGTGCATGTTTTTCATGTAAGATTTACTGTTTCAGGCATCCCTGGGGCCGCTTGGCCCTCCCTATGCACTCCTGACAGGGCTGACCCTGCTGGGAGGTGGTCTTTGCACAGGTGGTTCCCTCCGCCTGGCTGCTCTTCCTCCAGTGAACTCTTGCTCATTTCTCAAGACCCTCCCCAGCTCTTCAGTTTCTGTTCCCTGGGCTCCCGTATAGTGTAACAATCGCAGCAGTACAATTATTTGATCATAAGCTTGTGACTTATTCATCTTTGTAGCACCCCCAGTCTAACAAGTGCTAGTCATGTAGTAGGTCCTTAAAAATATTTGCTGAAAAATGAGTGTTTGTAAATAAAAGGCTTCCTTATCATGTAATACAGCCAAGCATATATCAGTTTTGCTCAGTTTGCCAGTTTGCATGACATTTTCGATGCTTCCCTGCACTTGGCGGTGGTGTGGTGGCAGGAGCTGTAGAGCACAACAGAGGAGCCTGGGCTCCAGGGTCAGCAGTGGCTGATCCTGGCTGGACAGCCCTATCTTCCTTTGCTCAGTAAGATTCGACTTTGATTCTTAGCCAGCTGACCTGTGAGTCCTTTGAGAAGGTGTTGCACACTCTAGACCAGCGCTGTCTGGAGAACACTTGCAGTGGTGGAAATGTTCTACACCTTGCAGGAGCCACCAACCACACGTGCCTTCAGAACACCTGAAGTATGGCGAGTACAACTGAGGGACTGAATTTTAAATTTCATTTCGTTTTAATTAACTTGTAACTAGCCATCTTCTCCTCACTGTAAGTCAGAGTTAAAGCTATGTGTACCTA
The DNA here is from genome assembly GCF_021613505.1 of Equus quagga. Classification (NCBI taxonomy): domain Eukaryota; kingdom Metazoa; phylum Chordata; class Mammalia; order Perissodactyla; family Equidae; genus Equus; species Equus quagga. The sequence continues at coordinate 80,205,384 of NC_060278.1, forward strand.
TGGACACTCTCTCAGATGTTTCTGGAACTTCCTTTACCCGGTTTATGTCCTCAGGGTGTTTTCCTGGGAGAGGCAGCGCAGAGTAGGGCCCAACAGTGCAGGATTCTTGAGCCCAGTGCCAGCTCCGCCTCCCTCCACCTGCGTGACAGTGGGCTAGATGGAAGTTTCTAGAAGGCAGAGATCAGGCTTAACAAATGAAGATGAGACCAGGTGGGAAATGTTATACATGGTGCTGTAGACGCCCAGAGTAGAGGAACCCAGCCTTAGAATCAAGGAAGGCTTTTCAGAGGACGTAGCATTTGGGTAGTGTTTTGAAAGACATGTCTGGGAACCAACCAGAAGGGGTGAGTGGGAAAGAGTGTTCCAGATAGACAGGCCTGGACATGCCTGGTACATTGAGGAGCGAGTGATAAACCCCCAGCATGACTGGGGCAGGACACAGGGCAGGGAGCTCGTCAGTAGGCTTGGCTCCCTTGGGAAGAGCCGGAGAAGTGGGTTTTATTTCATGAGCACCTGAGGGCTTGGGCAGGGCCCTGACCTCCCAGATCAGTGTGTTAGAGAGGTCACTCCACCACAGTGGAGAGGATGGGTGGGTGGAGGAAGGGCCAGAGGCAGCAAGCCCAAGTGGGAGCCTATCAAAGAGGCTCATGCTTGCTAGGTGCAGTTCAGACTGTTTGACACGTCATTTCATTTAATCCTCAAAGCAAAACCACGCAGTTTATCGTTGTAGAGATGAGGGTCCTGCCATCCAGAGAGGCGGAGTAGCTTGCCCCAGTCACATGGTCAGGGCTGGCATGGGAGCGTGACCCAGGCAGCTGGGCTCAGGACGTCTGCACTCCCTGGCCTGGAGGCTCTGCCACCTCTCACGGGCAAGACACCATAAGGAGAGGATTCCAGAAGTGATTCAAGGTCTGGGGAAGACGGAGTCGTTGAGGCTGAAGTGCTTTGGGGTGGGTTAACTAGGTGAAGGGTGATGCCAGGAACCCTGAAGAGAAGCAGGGCCAGAGTAGAGTGTAGCTTTTGCATTTTGCATGTGAGGCAGTAGGAGGGCCTCCCAGCCCTTGAGTGTGAGAGCATTGGAAGCCCAGGGCTTGAGCGCAGGAACGGTCCACGCTGAGGTGACATCACCCAGGGCTCCGAGAAGCGAGGGCCGAGACCCAGGGCCACCCACAGTCAAAGGGAGGAGGAGGGGGATGGGAATGAAGAAAGGTGGTGGGAATTTTCTGCTCTGGGTGTCTTTAGAGTAATTTGTAGTAATTTTCTATTGAGATCAGTCCTCATTGTGAAATGAGACTGACCCCTCCAACTAAAAGTTTTTGGAGTAATCCAGATCTTGTCTGAGGATATCGTTACATTTGCCCTCGGGGGTGCTGGGTCGGAATCTGTGCTGCTGGAGGACCTCTAGCTGAACGCCTGTCTCTGCCCTCTGGTGTGTCCTGCAGGTTGGCAGTCGCCGGGTGATACAGTACGGTGCGGCCCTCATGCTGGGGTTGGGCATGATCGGCAAGTTCAGCGCCCTCTTCGCCTCCCTTCCAGACCCTGTGCTTGGCGCCCTCTTCTGTACTCTCTTTGGTAAAATTGTGTTTCCTTGATAGCGGGCTTCCCTCTCAGGCTCCTTTTCTTTCTCCACATTTGCTGATTTTTAATAGGGACCATGGCTTTTTGCTGAATCCCTTCAGTAAGGTAGAAGGGAACACACTTCTATTTTAAAATACGAAAGGATGCACCTTGAAAAGTTAAACCTACATCACTCTCTGCGTTGAACTTATGTTAAAGGTAGAACCAAATGTAGAGTGATTCTGCTAGGAAATGGAAGATTACTTTAATCTCCTTCATTGGCATTTCTAATTGATTTGACTCAAATACCTTCCCCTTTGAGTGGGCCATTTAAAACTGACCATTTTTACAGTGGGGCTCAATTTGATCTTGGTGTCATTCAGTTGTAGTAATCAGGGGCCAAATATTTGGGAGGGTTTCCCAATTTAATCAAAATGTTTGCATAGAAGTTTTAAGGGGGGACCAATGTCCTTAGTTTTCTGCTTGGTCTTAAGAAAGCATAGTGTAATGTTTATGCCCCTGAACAAGCCCTAATAGAGCTTAGGCAGAGGGTCATTGGATCAGAGACCCAGGTGGTCACCTTCTGACCACCTGTCCTGCCACTGCACTGGTCTCCGGACTTGACACGGATGGGACAGAGAAAGGACGTGGTGGGGAGTCTTTCTTTGACGGCCTGGGGCGTCTGGCGGCCGTGCCGTAGGTGAGCTCACTGGGCCTGTCTGATGGTTCTCTCTCCAGGGATGATCACAGCTGTTGGACTCTCCAACCTGCAGTTCATCGATTTGAATTCTTCCCGGAACCTCTTTGTGCTTGGATTTTCAATCTTCTTTGGGCTCGTCCTTCCAAGTTACCTCAGACAGAACCCTCTCGTCACAGGTACAGAAAACAGGCCTTGAATCTGGGGGGAGTCGGAACCACAGCCACCAGTTCACAAACAGCTCATGCCCAGTTGGAGAGTCAGAAATTGTTCTGGTGAATGTCAGTCTGCATATTTCATTTGAATCTCACTTTGCCCAAGTTTATCTGGAAGCCCTGTGTTCTCCCCGCAAGAGCTGGCGTGTGCACATAACGTGCACGTTAGGTCTTTTTTTTTTTCACCGTGACCCTCTCCTTTGGGATGAATGCCTCTGTAAAACCTTTGGTTTCTCAGATGGATGCTTTATTAAAATGGATAATTTATTGAAACAACTTCATAGACTCTGAAATACATGTTTTTCTACTAGGATTATAGCTACTTTGAATTCAAGATTAACCTTTAAACTCCTTTTTATTTTAATACCCCACTGTCATGAAGAGTGAGCAAAAGGAGCCAGCTGAGGAAATAGCTATTCCCGCTGATCTTTTATGCAGAATTCAGGACTGTTTTATATATATATATATTTTTTTTGAGATGAAATTCACATAACATAAAATTAACCATTTTAAAGTGAACAGTTCAGTGGCACTTAAATACATTCACAGTGTTGTGTAATCACTGCCTCTTGTCTAGTTTCCAAAGCCGCATCACCACCCCAAAATAAAATTCCTTACCCTTAATCCCCCTTCTCCCGCCCTTAGCAACCACCAATCTGTTTTCTGTTTCTGTGGATTTACCTGTTCTGGACATTTCATATAAATAGAACCTCATGATTCTGTGACCTTTGGTGTCTGACTTCTTTCACTTAGCATCATGTTTTCGAGATTCATCCATGTTATAGCATGTAGAAGTGTTTCCTTCCTTTTTATGGCTAAATAATATGCCATCACATGTATATACCCTAATCTGTTTATCCATTTATCCATTGATGGACGTTTGGGTTGTTTCCATATTTTGATTATTGTGAGTAGCGCTGTCATGAACCTTGGTGTACAAGTACAGGCTGTCCTCAGTCATGCTAGTTATGTTCTGAAAAGTCACCGTGAACGTGGAATTAGCAAATTAGCACCCTGGCTCCTGGGGCAGACATGGCTGACAGCCCCGTAACTCAGGCCTGAATGAGGCTCATCTAGCAAGCGTGCTTTCTCTGTAAGGCACACCGTGGCTTTCTCATGATTAGGAGCACTAGACAGCACTTCAGCACAACACTTAGGGCCCATTTTAAGCAGCGAAATCACCAAGGAAAAAGCACAAAAACACACAAAAAAATGGTGCTAACAGGACACTTGTTTACAGTCTGAGCTGAAGCAAGAAGGCAGAGCCTTACCTTGTTTGCCCTCAGCTGAGAACATGTGTGTTGAGCAACTCACGTATTTCCCTGCTGTGCGTGTGCGTGAGTGACTGTGAAAGCCCACGAGTGTTCACTCTGGGTTTACAAGTAAATTTTAGTGTGTAGGTGAATTCACAAATACAGAATCTGCCAGTAATGAGTATCAGCTGTGTTTGAGTACCTGTTTTCAATTCTTGTGGCAGTATACCTAGGAGTGGAATCACTGGTTTGTATGGTAATGCTGTATTTAACTTTTTCAGGAGCCACTCACTTCTTTCCTACAGCAGGTGAACTATTTTACATCCCTGCAAGCTGTGTACAAGGATTTGTGTTTCTCTGCATTCTCACCAACACTTGTTATTTTCTGTTGGGGATCAATATATTTTAAATATAGAAAGTGTGTGAACTTCTAATGACAAGGAGGTTCTTGCTGCTTTTTACATTGTAATATCATATTCATGTGTGGACATCTTTATAAATCCAGTTGCCCCTAATTAAAAGCAGCTAAGCACTAATTAGTAACCCAGAATTCTGAAACCCTTTATCTGATTGCGGATACCACAGATATTTTTGTTGTCTTGTTATATTCACTTTGTGATTTTTTTCAACCTTACAACAACCATCTTTTATATTGATTTTTCTTTTTTAATCTGCAAACACCATCCTCAGTGGCTTCATAGTTCATGTTAGGGTGAACTCCACTCTGTTCGATTTATCTTCTATGCACCATTGTTAGGAATTTTTCCTATGGAGATATCTTTTGATTACTGTTGAAAGTATTCATGGCAGTTTATAACATTACTGGCATAAATTTATCTACACATGCACAACAGAAGTTTACACTGTCATGCACAGCATTGACTGGTGATTAGTCCGCCCCGGGGCTCCTTTCTAGGTCAAGGGCAGGCCCATCCTGGCTGTCGCAATGACCCGGTTGCTCTGGTCTGTTTCCAGGGATATCAGGAATCGATCAAGTGTTGAACGTTCTTCTCACAACTGCCATGTTTGTAGGAGGCTGTGTGGCTTTTATTTTGGATAACACCATCCCAGGTATGTGTAAATATCAAACATGCTTATTACAGATATGAGTTACTTTTTGCCAAATAAATACGGGAAGCAGGAAGAGTGAATCAGTTCAAAGCCAGCACTGGTTAAAACTGTCTTTTCTCCAGTGATTAAGATAACACTCGCAGCCTCCTTTTGTAAATCAGTCTTTTGCTAACAAGCTTATTAGTTGTTTTTTCCCTTCTTGCTGCGTTACTTTTAAGAGAAAAAGCAGGTAAATTCCTGGCACATGGTGACGTGGCAGGGCGATGCCTGGGGCACAGTCCGGGCAGCCTGTCCTCTTGCACAACCATGCCCAGTGTCCTGCAATTTGGCTTTCGTCAGCTTGTCCACACACTTCCATGAGCCTTCAACACTTCTCCCCCTTGGGAAGCCTGTCCTTTAATGAGTCCTTCCTAAGACGGGTCCCCAACCAACTAAGACCAAAAGACAGGGAGCACAGTGGGCACAGGTGGCTGCCAGGATCAATGACGGAGAGATGGGTGGAGGCAGCTGTCTCCCCACCACCCATAACCCTTGTTTCTGAGCAGGGCGCATTCTGTGCCAAGCTCTGGGTGATGGACTAGGATGGGATTTGGGCCCTGCCTTGCAGCCTTCCAGGTTCCCAGAGGAGGCTGCTGTGTACATTGTGAATTGCTGCCATGGATGCACTGGTAGATTCACCTGCCATCTAGGACGTGATGCTTATTCTTGAGCTTGAAGGTTTTATTGAGATTTTCCCCTTAAGACAACCCACGTCCAAAAAGCCTCAATCAAGAGGTATCAGTTGAGGCTGTGGACACCTGGGATGAACGCGTCTGGCAGAAGCAATCACCTGCATGAATAGGAGAAAGGTGTTAGATTTATGGGGTCAATAACTAATACTTCTTTCTCTCCTAAGTGAGAACTAACTGAGAGAGAGAGACACAGGAGTCAGACAGATGGAAATGAAAGTCAGCTTTGCCACTGGAACACTGATAGGAGGGTGGCTTAGATGTAAGAAAATAATGAGGTTCCTGAATACCGCACCGTAGACTCGAGCTCATCACCCGGGCTCGGGCACAGAAGGATATTGTTAGATATCCCGTGTAGCCAAGAGAAGCTGCCAGTATTCCCGTCTGCACTGGGAAGATGTCTGAAAAAAAGTCTAGGAGCTGCTGAGCCTGTGGGCCCCCATCTTTCTCCCTGACTCATCTGTCAGGGTGCAGAGTGGCCCAGAGTGTTACACCAGTGGAAGTTCCTCCTCAGAGGAGCACGACAGGTGGGAAATACATGACATGTGCAACACACACACACTAAAATGGAGCAAAGCAGCGTAAAACTTGGTGTGTCTGCATGGAGGGGGTTGCCACAACCAGTTGATGAAGGCATTGTATATGGTATAATAAAGACTCTGGGCCCCATTTTGCAAGATCAGATTTGCATTTTGGAAGTTTTTGTTGTTTTTTGCAGAGTGTTTGAGAACAGATTTGGAGGAGGGAATGGTGAGAGGGAAGACTAGACAGACAGTTAAGAGACCGATGTGATGGCCCTGGAAAGCAAGGACATAGCCTGGGCCAGACCTCCACCGTGAAAATTGAGATTGTTCATCACGTGGAAGGATGGGGGAGGCAGAGTCGTCAGGAGGTCATTTGAACGTGGGGCCAGAGGAACAAGGATGGGTTAGCGATTCTTAGATTTCTGGTGTGGGCATCGGGATAGCTGATGCCATTGCTTGCTCCTCAGGTGCGCTTTGTGTGTGTGTGTGTGTGTTCCACAGGTACTCCAGAGGAAAGAGGAATCAGGAAGTGGAAGAAGGGCGTGGGCAAAGGGAGCAAGTCGCTCGATGGCATGGAGTCCTACGATTTGCCGTTTGGCATGAACATTATTAAAAAATACAGATGCTTCAGCTACTTACCCATCAGCCCGACCTTTGCGGGCTACACCTGGAAAAGCCTCGGGAAGAGCGCAAACAGCCGGAGTTCCGACGAGGACTCCCAGGCCACGGTATAGCCATAGCTCGCCCTGTGGCCCGGCCGCAGTGAGGCGTGAAGCTGTAGTTCCTTGCTGAGTAACAAGCAGTAACATATATGTTTGTATATCTGCATTTACATTCTGCATCCCAGAGCTGAGACAGGTTACAAATAGCTTTTTTGTTGTGGGTAGTGATTATGTCTGATAGGATGTCTCACTTTTCTCCTTATTTAAGCCCTGACCCCTTGCCCTTGAGAGCATTCACTGCTGGCCATGGTCACTGAACTTGAAGGTCCTGTCCTCCTGTGGGAGTGGATGTTTGAAATCCGCAGTGATTCCTGGTTTTCAGTCCCCTTCCACCACCCCGTGCTAGCTTTCCTACAAGCCGCCTCCAGGGTCCGGGGGCCTTCTGTTCCGGATGCACCTGAACCAGCTTGTTTTTTTATTTGACCTCGGCCTGAACTGCAGAGACCACCTCTGATCAAGGGGCACCAGTATCCTCCCATTGTCACAACTGACAGGTCATATGTGATTCTGTGTTGCCTGATCCTCCTGTAAGAGGAGGCCGTTGACCTGATTGAAAACTGACGTGGTTACCCCGTGCCCAGATCTGTGCATGAGTAAGATCTGTACAGATACTATTAAGATGGAAATCTGTTTAGGGGCTTGAGGGGGAAGGGAAAGTACCTTGAAATCAGTATCTGATTTTCAACTGCTCTTTCTTGGTGCCACCCAGGTCCAGGCTGGGCCAGCACATTTGATACTGGCCTCTTTTTCACTAGTAGCTGAGACATTCCATCTGGCATTTATCACTCCTGGCTGGTATGATGGGTATAGAGTGCCACACAAGGGCACCAAGCAGACGTTCCTGGGAGCCTTAGCTCTGCTGTCATGTGGATGTCAGTTATTGTCACGCGTGTCTATAATTACAAGATTTTATTCCTATTTAATGTTATTGACTATAGCAGATTTTTGAAATCAGTGTTTTTCCATGTGATCCTCTTACCTTGCATCCCTATTACTTGTCCCCCACTCCCCTACCCCTTATTAAGAAAAGAACCAGCATTTGTAAAGCTGTGGACACCATCAGGGAAGCTTGTCATGGCTTTTGAAAGCCAGTAACCATTGTTGTGGTTGTGTTTTGTATTGCTTGATACCACAAAAGTGTAAATACTGTAATGCCTAATCTATTTATCAAAACTGACTACTGGACCAGAGCCCAGAAACCATGGGTTAAGTTATACGTGAATTTGTTTTGTGAAGAAGGGAAGCTGGGGCAGGTAACAAACAGAGCCGCCATATTGAATGGTCCGGCCACCTGGTAAATTCGTCACTTGCAGTTCTATTGCAAGCCATTTCTGTGGGTTGCCCTGTTGCATGTCCACTGAATCTTGATTTTGCAGAGAGGAAGATTAGATCCCCTGGTCAAATGCTGCCTTTCTTGTTTAAGTTAAAGCAGAAGGTGGTGAGAAAAGCAGCCTGCAGGCCCCCTCTGTTGAGTTCTAATGAATAACACTAAATTCCTTCTGAAAAAAATAACATCTGTTGAATTTGGTTTGAGATTTTTCAGCCAAAGGAAAAGCCTCACTTGATGAGGTTGTGCTTCTTAAGTATTTGCTGACCTGGTTGAGTCTTAGATGGCGTTGGGCATTCCTGTCTCCAACAGCAGAGCATGGTTCTCGGCAGCCTTGTGTCCACATGGTGCATCTCCTGCCCCCACAGCTGGCTCTGCCTCTCTGCATTGGGATGTCTTTGGCAGCATTATTGTGTCACTGTCGCCTCTTTGACTCCTGGAAAGGTTGGGGCTTCAAGGCTTATTCTGGCAAGAATACTTCAGAGCCACTGCATTGTTTTGCCAAGATCTTATTGCAGATTAAGTAAAAAATTTAGATTCTAAATTACATTTAAATTTGTATGTCATGTTTTTTAAAATTGTATCCGACGCATAGTTACTTTAGAAGCACACTGGTTAACGGTTTTCACCTCTTTAACTTGGTAAGCCCTCGAGACTGACAGCCCTCCTACGCTGATTGCTCTCACTTGCTTCTATGTGTATTTTGCTCAGCATCTCCAATTTCTCTGCTCTGGAAAAATGGGGAAAATGGTTAAACATCCCAGAGATTTGCAGTATTCCAGCTCTAGGTGAGCAGAAGGACCAAATACCCAATAAAAGCATCTGAACCGTCGGTAATTCAGAAACAACTTCCCTTCAACTTAACGTGACCGGGCATCTTCCCTCCCAGTGAGTAATACTCAGGGTACGTGCTTCGAATGTCCAGAAGCCTACTCCCTTCTGAAAGCCCTCGTTGGGCCAGGTTATGAGGAGGTTTCAAATCTGCTGGTCCGGGCTTTGTCTTCTGCAAGCGTTCAAATGTGGAGGGAAGCCCTGTACCAACACCTCCTATCGGAAAGAGGGTTTTTGCCCTTCCTGTTCCATTGGGGCCGATGTTAGAGTCTCTGTCCAAGGGTGGGGAGGGGACAGGAGGTGAGGAGGAAAGAGGGCAGCCTGACTAGAGGTCCCATTGAATCTGGTACTTTCTGCACTACCTGTGAAACTCAACTTTGCTTGAGGGATTGGAGTCTCATGACAACTGATAAATCTTGTACACGCAGAATCCACCAGCCGTTTTAGGACGTGGCCTCCTGCTTGCAAATATGCTAGAGAATGAGTCTGTAATTGAAAGAAAAACGTGTTCATCTGCTCCTTAGAGTTGAGCACACACCTGAAGGGGAGGTTTTGGGGAACGCGGTGGCCATGCGTGGTCTGTGCCTGTAACACTTCCCACTTACATTGTTGGCCTGCATTGCTGGGGCCGCATGCCCACCCTGCTTTGTTTGGCTAATAGAATGTTTTAGAATATTGTGGATGTAAATGTCCTTGGGCAGGGCATTCAGTCTCCAATTTCTACAGCGACCACCTACCCACCATCTTCACATTTACGTTGGCCATCCTGATGTAGAAAGTATAAGGACAGTAGCTATTGCCCATATCACAGTGGGGGGCAGGGGAGACCTCCCCCCCCACTGGTTTTGGTAAAGTATCTAGCATGGTTCACAGAATCATGGGAAATGGCTCCAGTCTCTGTAAGCAATTTTTATTCTCGTTCTCACTAGGGAATTAAACTTAGATTCATTGATACAGAATCTTTCTTAAGAGGGTTTCAAACGTTAACTTTGAGGAAGTTTCTTGTGGTTGATCAAAGCAAGAGAAGTGGCTTAACCAGGCCAGCTAGAATGAAGCATCCTGGGTCCTGATGGTTTCCCATTTTCATGGTAACAAATTCACACACGGGATTTGCTTTATGCCGTAGCATACTGACTTTCATGATGACAACTTGGTTTATGCATGAATATTGCAGTATTTCCATATAGTAAAACAACATTTCTGCCCAGGATAATAGTCACAGTTTTCCAGGGAGGGAATGGTATAATTTTCATGACAATGTCATGTGATGATAGAATTTCTCCATTGATGAATCTCTAGTATGTGTGTATACTTTATTTACCCATGCGTATATCTTATGTCCATGAGCTAAGTTGTTTTTTCTTTAATTCGTGTCCCTGCTGAAATATTAGTACTAGCAACTTAGGCTTGAAGTTGGCAACTCCAATCTTCCATAATATTGATGCCACAAGAGCGGCCAAGCCAGGTAGAGGGTGAATAAGGAACGATCTGTGGCGGAGACCTCATTCTGGAACCTGTGTGGCGTGCGGACAGGCGGCTTCCTGCTGGTGGCTGTGTTGGGGTGCACACTCGGCTGCACACACCAAGCCTAGTGTGGCTGTTGCTGGAAGCCTTGTGTGCACACCCAGCCATGCCCACTGGACACCGTGGTAGCCCTGCACATGTGCCTGAGCTTTCACAGGGCCCAGCGAGCCGCCCCTTGGCTTTAGAGAAGAGCCTGGGGTTTCTTATGCTGTGGGTATTGTTCTCTGTCCCCTTATGCACAGAGAACAGGACATCTCCCACCTTCCACCCCTCCTGCAGTCACAACTGGAGTGGTGCAAGAATGCCGCCCGTTTTTGCCAGCGTTCAGCTTCTGCCCGTGGACCTGTAAAGCACGTTAGCGCTGGGGAGCCCCTTTCAGCAGCCTCACACACATTCCTGTCCTTCTAGGCTGTTCCTGGCTCTGCCTCATCATCACTGTACATAAATAACTTCCAGCGTCCTTACAATCGCTGTGTGTGTCCCCCGGCACTTAGGACCCCCGACCAGCGTTGTCATCTTACTGACAGTTCAAGGGGATACCCTTTTTCGTTCATTCATAATGACCTTTGTTTGACACATTAACACATTTCTGACTGTTCTAAAAACAGTGGGGATGCTTGTATTTTCCTTGAGTTTTTGTGACTGACTTTGGCTATGTACCTTTCTGGGATTTTGTTTGTTTTTATTTCGCACACCGAGGGTATCTGGGGTGGGGTTGTTTTTCGAGATGTGTAATTCTTTTATGGAGTTTTTAAAAAGAATTTTCATATTGTTTTTCTAACATGGCTTCATTAAACGTTTAAGTATTTTAAAAATATGTACTATTTGGACCAGATGTTGTGAATAATAGTAGAGATAAAGCTATTTTATTCTGTATTTTTAAAACTGTTCCGTATAAATAAAAGCTCTCCTGGACGCGGCTCTGCTGGTCACCTGCCTCCTCCTTTGGTCTTTAAGAAACCTGCCGTTAATTAAAAGTCATCACCCAGGGGAGGGACAGGGGCTAATGAGAAATTCGTTTCAGCGAGGCACTCACGTTGCTGTTGTCGGGCATCCCGGAGCCTTGAAGGAGGACCACAGGAGCCGAAGTGTCATCAGCCCACGGCCTGGAGGACCATGCAGCTCCTTGGGAGGCTGCCTGAGTGGGTAGTGAGACCTCGGTTAGAGCATGTGCTCGTGCTGGATTTTGGGGTGAAATGACGAGTCTCTTATTGGGTCATCTGGAAACTGGAGACCTCTTAGGGATTGGTGCCCAGAAAGGCCGACTGTCCACACCGTGGAATCAAAGGCTTCCAGAGCAGCCTCGGTCCCTCCGGCCGACGGCGTATAGACTGGGGCAGGAACTCCCCAGATGTGGGTGCCGGGAAGGGCTCAGAGCCGAGCCTCAGACCAGCGGGTGACAGCTCCTTCGGTCAGAGGCGTGGCTCCCCACCGGGGTACGACGCTGAGTCCAGAGGGGCTTAGGTATATTTCTTAATTGAGAGCGACTGTAGAGCCCAACATTCCTGTCTCCATCCCTGGTTCATCTCTGTCAGTTTTGGCCGTCAGTGACCCCCACAGCTGCTCCCATAGGGTGTGCAGCCTGCTGCCTGCTCTGCTCAGTGTCCTGACCCGAGAGCCGCTGCTGGCCAACCAGTCACAAGGTGAAATGTTTTCCCTTGCATTATATACATGTGAAAAATATGTGTAAGTGTTAAAAAAATAATAGAATCCCCACGTTCCCACCCCCAGCTGGGACAAATCGTTACCAATACTTCAAACCCCCTCATCCACCCCATGGGCCTCTCCTGGTGCATCCCCGTCCCTCAGCAAGAGAACCACTACCTGGCTTTTGGATTTATTCTTTCCTCACTTTTCCTCACAGTTTTGCCATACATAGGCATCCCTAAACAATTTACTATTTAGTTTTAGTTTAGCCTGGTTTTGAACACCACATAAAAGGAATGAGTGTGTGTATTGGCACGTTTCACTCACTGTTGTGAGATTCTTTCATGTTGACACATATCTGTAATGTAGTTCATCTTCACTACTGGGTAGTAAAATTTAAGATTAACAAAGACAGACCACTCTGAAAGCTTCCAGAGAAAATGAGCAGAAGCAAAGCCTAGAGCTGGGATTGTGGACGTCAGGTTTTCCAGCAACAACCTACCCTGTTTGTGGAGTTAACATTCTTAAGGACTAAAGGAAAAAAACTTGTTGAACTTAGAATCTTACATCTAGCCACTCAAAGGCCCCCATTTAAATACTGCGGATGAAGTACTTAAATATGAAGAGAAACAAACCTAGGAAGTGCTGCAGGAGAAAACTGAGGGAAAGATGAGCGATAAATACCTTGGTAAACCTGGTGTCTTGGTCTGTTCTGGCTGCTATCACAGAAAACCTTAGATTGGGTGGCTTAGAAACTGCAAACATTTCTCACAGTTTGGGAGGCAGGAAGTCAAGGCACTGGCAGATTCAGTGTCTGGTGGGGACCTGCCTCCTGGTTCCTAGATGGCCATCTTCTTGCTGTTGTCTTCACATGATGGGTGGGGCAAAAGATCGGTCTTTTGGGGGCCTCTTTTATGAGGCACTGATCTATTCATGGGAGCTCCAACCTCATGAACTGATCACTTCCCAAAGGCTCCACCTCCTAACACCATCACTTTGGGGTTTCAACCTATGAATTTTGGGAAACACAAACAGTCTAACACCTGATCATTAAAAATTAGTAAGGACCAAAGGAAAGAAAAAACACATATCTATAGTGATCTCAAGTTATAATCTGAGGCCATATCAACTTGACGATGGGGAAAGAGGGGATATACAGAGGTGAGAGAAATAGGCCAAAATGTACCAATAACTGTAAATGGACTAAACTTGCCAATTAAAAGGTAGACTGTTAGGCCAGATAGCAGAACAAACCCCTGATATATGCTGTTTACAATACTGGTGTTCAAAGGTACAGCTGTGATTGTTGAAGGATGCAACAAGGTATCTTTAGAAGTTGATAGCATCTTAGAAAGTTTATAAAAGTTTCTAAGCTGACAGTCGTTTCCTGAGTATTGAATTTAATACTGAAATATATGGCTTATACTTTGCGTGTCTTTAATTCCAGAATTTTATTAGTTTTTAAAAATATTTTACAAAAGTCTTAGTCTGTGATGGGTTGGGAAAAACAATTGAAACTTCACAGATAGTTTAGAAGCATGGTTTAGAAGAGACTGGTTTACATAAGGACATGCGAAATTGAAAGTAAAAGATGGGGGAAAATCACATGGGACAAATACTAACCATCTATTATATTATTTTCAGACAAAATGAATCCTAAGACTAAAAGCATTGTTAAGGATAGGGAGGTTCATGATGTCATGGTAGAAAGGTTCAGTTTACGAAGAGGAGTCAGTTTCAAACACAGGCCTAAGCAGCCTCAAAATCCATGCGGTATAAATGGGTGGAACTATAGGAAGACATTGATAAGTCCACCTGCCGGTGGGAGATTCCAACACTTCCTTTTGAGAAGTCAGGCAAGGAAAAACTAAGCAAGGTTTGGAAGCGACCAAAGGGCGTATTTAGAGCTCTGCAACCAACAACTAGAGAATACAGGTTCTTCGCAAGCACTCGGGGATGTTTCTCAAAGCTGGTCTTGTTCTAGACATTAAAGCAAGTCTCAGAAAAGTTTCAGAAATAGGCATTGTATGGAACATTTTCCCCGACTATACACAATTAAGTTGGAAGTTAATAAAAAAGAAAATTGAAAAATCTCTGTATTTGGATGTACACAACATTGCTAAATAACTCACCGGTTAAAGAAGAAACCAGTAGTGGAAATGTTCTTTAATGAAGTTTATTGCTTGTCCCCTGTTGGTGCTGTTCACACCTCCCTCTGGAATTTGGATTTTACATTCACACTGCATCTCCCAGGTCTTAAGTTTTTTTTTTCTCCTCTAAGTTGTATAGAGTTTCACTCATACTGTGTTTTTCCGTTTCCTCTAAGTTCTGGGAGAATTTCCTGAGCAATGATCTAAGTCACTGACTGGATTTTCTAGAATACCTAACCTCTCACTCGTGTCTTCTAGTGCAATTTTTAAACAATTTATTTTAGTAATTTTCAAACAGACAGGAAAGTAGAGAGAATAACGTAATAGTCCCCCATGTGCACATCACCCAGCTTAGCAAATATTGACTTCAAGTAACCTCGTTTCTTCGACACCCCTCAACTTTCCTTCCTCCATTGTTTTGATCAAATCTCAGACATCTCACTTCACCTATAAATATTTCAATAGTTACCACTAAAAGAGAGTTTAAAAAACAATTATATCTTTAAAAATTAACAACGTTTATTTAATAATATCAAATATCTAGTCAATGTTCAAATTTCCAATTGTCTCATAAATGTTTGAAATAGGATCCGCATAATGTCCACGCTTCGCCATTGGTCTCGGTTGATAAATCTCTGTCTCTCTCTGTCTCCCTTGCAGCATGTTGAACCATTTGTCCTGCACTTTCCTACAAGAGATGCTGAGTGCCTCCCCTTAAACACGTCCCTTTGTCGGAATCTGGGGTGGGGGAAGTACCACTTTCCAAGTGGCTGTGTGTCCTTCCATCAAGCTGCATGTGGTGTCTGTCCCCTTTCGTGACGTTTACAGTCATTGTTGCTCAATTCTCAGATCCATTTGTTTACTAGGGGGTATTGCACTTTTTAATTTGCCTTTGGAATTGTATTTCAAATTAAACTGCAATCTTCCACGATGAGATCTTTTCATACATGCGGTTACCTCTCAAATCCCACTGAAAATAGATCTTAGGAACTTTGCTTAAAAGTTTTCTTCCATTTCGCATGTGTGTTGCGTTGGGAGGTGTTTCTTCCAATTCCTCAGAACAGACTCTTCTTTTGGACTATTGGATTTGTTCACATACTTGGTGATTTTGTTTTCTGACTGCTTATATGAAGGAGCCCTGTGTTTGTTCAATAATAGGATTTACGGTGGATTTGCTTGATTGTTTTTCCCCCAAAGCTCGTGAGTTGAAATTGAAATGCTTTAGGCCTTTTGAGTTGGCCTCTCCTTGGACTTTCCTCAGTTTGATTCCATCTGCATCCACTTATCAGACTCTTGTTTATTCAGCAAGAACTCATCAGAGATGCTCTTCTAACATTTCCATTTTATTACAGATCCTTCATATTTATGTGAATGTGTGCTCAAAAGAAAGTAATGAAAATGTACTCTCAAACCTTTGATCATTATCTTTGGGAAGTGAGGTTACAGGGTACGTTTATTCCTTTTTTTCTATCTTTTTATTTTTCTGTATTTTCTATCTATTTTAAATGCAAATTGCTTACATAAATATTTTTTCAAAGAAGGTGAAAATTTTATTATAAATATTCAGTGCTATCACAGTTTAAGAAGTAGGAAAGTCCCAGTACTCCTCTAATACTAATATAAAACATTGCACTTCCTCAAATTGTACTTGACATTAAAATAACAGTTGTAGCCAAATAGATCTCAGTAAAAATATGAAAGTGCTAAAGCTACCGCATATGTCTTTGCTACCTTTTTGTCCTGTATAGGAGGGTTTTGCCTAATAAATGACATGACTTGGTGGATGAAATGTTCCAGAACATTCCATTCCCCCTGCAACGGGGAATGACTCTCAGATGGTGGGATTTAGGCATCTGCCCCTGAGCTGTGCCCAGGAGTCTGTAGTGACCACCCACTCACTGCTCCCCAAACACACACACCAATTGCCTGAAATGGGCCAATGCTGTCTCCGGACACACGCCTGGGCAAAGGGATAAGAAAACTCTTCTTCTATTTGAGCCCCAACCTTCCAATCATTACAGAGGCTGAGCCTCAAAATCCCAATTTATATCATCTATGAAGCAACTGTCTTTGGAGATTCAAAGATGCCAGGGGGCTATGTGTGTGTTTGTGTGTGTACAAACACATATAAACATGTATGTACCATTTATTTGTTTTGTTATGATTTGCCTCTTGGGCAGCACGGGATCCATGGTGGCCTCTGGAAAATTGTGGGAATGAATATGAAGCAGGAAGAATGACCTTCAGAGAGGTCTTGCTAGGAACGAGCTTGTCCAACTGAAGACTGTTAGGAAAATAAAAATATTTCACCTCGAGGGGCTGGCCCCGTGGCCGAGTGGTTGAGTTCGCGCTCTCCGCTGCAGGCGGCCCAGTGTTTCGTTGGTTCGAGTCCTGGGCGCGGACATGGCACTGCTTGTCAAGCCACGCTGAGGCAGCGTCCCACATGCCACAGCTGGAAGGACCCACAGCGAAGAATATACAACTATGTACTGGGGGGCTTTGGGGAGAAAAAGGAAAAATAAAATCTTTAAAAAAAAAAAAAAATTTCACCTCGAGTAGCACCCTAGCAATTTTTATTGTGGTTCAGTGATCAGCTAATGAGCTTTGCAGGCAGACGGACCCCTGCTCAGATCTCAGAAAGCCCTCTTCTCTGGCACTGTGGCAGGGACCGCCGGCTGTCTCCCAGGATCTATTCTCCCATTCTTCCAGGGTCACAGGATTTCAGAAGGGCACGAGATGACACTTCCCAGCCTTCCTGGTAGCGGAGTGTGATCATGTCCCAGGCTCTAGCCAGTGAGCTGTAAACAAGGCTGAGGGTGCAGCTTCTGGGTTGTGGTCTGAGAGGGTAAATATTTACCCTCATCGTTTAGACAAGGACGACACCTGAGAGGGCGAGAAAATGTGAAAGCAGCCTGAACTCCTGATGAGAGAGAGCAGCACAAACTTTGACACGAGAGGAAATACACTTGTTTAAATCATTATTTATTGGGTCTCTGTTGTAGCAGCTAAAACTATGTCCTAACTATTAGAGATTTTGCCAATCAAAAACAATCCAAAATTAGCAATTCGTACTCTTCAACCTAACAGTAGACCAGTGATGCAGTCCTGAGTGTGCTAGTGAAATTCTGGTCCTCTGTTTTTTCCTCTGTAAAATGGAAATAATGTTCATCTAGAGTTGTCCTAGGGGTTAAGATATAGAGCCTCATCAAGCTGGATTCCAGTCCTCAGTTACTCTCCAGGTCTCGTAGGCACACACAGATATTTTTACAGTGCCACGACCACGGCGTATGTGCTTTACCTGGAAGAATTGGCCAGGCCAGAGCTGAGACCTGGGTGTGTCAATCTGTACAGTCGTAGGCCACATCCCTCGTTTCTCTGTGTTCTCTGGACTAGCCAAATCCATAAGGGGCCCAGAACTTTCAAAGAGCCTCACAGACACCCAGACACCTTCCATGAGTTTGACCACCACCTGGGACTTTCAGGAGGTAACGTACAGGTGGGACTCAGGTGTCTACATGCCTGGGAGGTGCGACAGGACAGGGTCGCCCTGGGCTACATTCAAAGCCAGGAGTTCAGGGAGGACCAAAGAAAGAGAAAGAAACCCATTATTACTTTAGGGTTTTTTGCTTTATTGATGTTTTGAAACTAGCAAAGTAGTATACGCTTGTTGTGACAAGTGAAACAAGGCGATCAAGACAAAGATGTGAAAAGTGAAAAGGATTCCCCCAACCCGCCCCACTGTCAGTGGCCACTGGGACCCACCTGTTGTATCCTTTCAGTGTTCTCCCTGTTCAACAGACGCACACATCACGAATTCACATATACAAGGGTTGCGCTTGCCTCTTTGTTTTTACGGACGCAGAACAGAAGCAGACTACAGTCTGCAGCTTGCTTTTTTCACGTCACAGTACAGCATCAGCGTTCCTACAAATGGGAAGATATGGAGCTATCTTCTTTTCCTGACATTTTATGCGATGAGATACAATTCAGCATAAACAAGATCTTATGTACACCGATTTCTTTTTAGTGGAGCCTTTTTTGCATCTTTTCTGTTTGCTTGCTTCTCTTCTTCCGTTCCCCTCTCTCTCTGCCCATCCTTCGGCACGGCTCTACGAATCCTCGTTAGCAGCCTGCTTTGTGTCATTCATACAGTTCACCATATTCATGCGTTTACCCAGGTAAACATCTCCTACCCACCTACCTGCACACATACGCGTGCATCACACCACACGTCTGCATTCATTCATGTTTTGTTACTCTTTACTCTACAAAAAAATGGATCATCTTATACAGTAGTCCCCTTTTGTGAGGTTTTGCCTTCCATGGTTTCAGTCACCTTCGGTCAACTGCAGTCTGAAAATATTAAATAGGAAATGCCAGAAATAAACAATTCATAAGTTTTAAATTGTGCACTGTTCTGAGTAGTGGGGTGAAATCTCAAGCCATCCCACCCCTTCCCGCCATGGACGTGAACCACCCCTCTGTCCAGCATAGTCACTTTACATTACTACATGTCCACCTGTTAGTCACTTAATAGCCGTCTGGGTTATCAGATTGACTGTCAGGATCGCAGTGCGTGTGTTCAAGTCACCCTTAGTTTACTTAATGACTCCAAAGCACAAGAGTAGTGATGCTGGCAATTTGGAGATGCCAAAGAGAAGCCATAAAGTGATTCCTTTAAGTGAAAAGGTGAAAGTTCTCAATTTAGTAAGGAAAGAAAAAAATTGCATGCTGAGGTTGCTAAGATCTATGGTAACTTTTATTACAGTATATTGTTATAATTGTTCTACTTTATTATTAGTTATTGTTAATCTCTCACTGTGCCTAATTCATAAATTAAACTTCGTCATCGGTGTGTATGTATAGGAAAAAACATGGTGTATATAGGGTTCAGCACCATCTGTGGTTTCAGGCACCCACTAGGGGTCTTGGAACATACTCCCCACGGATAAGGGGGGACCACTGTACACACTTGTCTGCATCTTGCATTGTTCTCTCAAGAATATCTTGTGGAAACCCCTAGAAGTCAGCTGGCATCCCTCTAACTCATTTTTTCCAATGGTTTTGTAATATTCCCTGCTGAGGATTCACCGTAGTTTATTCAAAGTTCAGGGATATTGGTAATTTTCCATGTTTAGCCATCACGCATAGCTGCAATAAACATTTTTGTACATAGGTTTTAACAAATGACAAAATACACCCCCAGGAGTGGGATTGCGGCTAGAGAGTATGTGTATTTTAAATTTTAAGAGATGTTACCAGATTGCTTTCCAAAAAGTTCTAATAATTCTATTTCCAACAGCAAAGTAGGAGCATACCTCACTGCTTTCCTCATCCCTGCATCGCTGCCAGCAACGACATTGTCTTTCTTTTAATTTTTGTCAGTCTAATAAATATGACATGAGATCTCGTGGTACTTTAACTTACCTTTCCTTGACCACTAATGTGTTTGAGCAGCTTTTTTTTTTTTTTTTTTTTTGAGCAGCTTTTTTATATCTCTCAGCCATTTGGATTTGCCCTTCTGTGAATTACCTGTTCATATTCTTTGCTTGTTTTTCTTTTAGGTTTTCTTGTATTTTGTGAGAGTTCTTTCTGTTTTGTGGATATTTAACTCTTCACTGGTATTGCAAATATTTTCTTTCCCAAATATATTTGTCTTACTATATCTTGGCAAGAAACACCAGAAACAAAGTTAATAGACAAATAAATTGGGGAAAAGAATTTGCAATACAGATAGAGAGTGTAATATCCATAATGCATAAGGAGCTCTTGTTAGTGTTTGCATAGTTAACTATGTCTGTCTGCATCTGCAGAGCGAGTGTGTTTCCTGTTTTGGTTACGATAATCTCCTGACCCCCAAGTTGTATGTGTCGTCTAAGATTTCTCTCTTGATTGTTATTATTTCATTTTTCACATTTAAATGTTTAATGCCTCTGGAATTTACTTTTATGATTGGTCGTTCCACTAATCTGTCTGTCCCCATTACAATGATAAGGCAAATCCATGGCAACTATTCTTTTCCGTATACTTATTGGTGTTTCTTGGGCTTTCATTTTATTTTTAAGAAACTGTACTGCTTTCTTACTACCAGCAGGAGTGGCCTGCATGGGGTGGTGGGTGTGCTGGGCTCCAGATCTGTGTGGTCTCTGAGGAGATGATGACTTGGAAGCTGGGAGGAAAGAGGGTGGGTTTGGAGGCCAGGCCCAGGGGCTCCTCAGATTTGCTTCTGGGAATGGGTCGCCGTAATAAAGGGGCCATGCTGCCAAGAAGATTAAGAAATTCTTGGAAGTCTAGCTGCCTATCACAGCTGAGGTCCGGTTTCTCCCTCATGTGGTCAAGGACCCTGAGTCCTTCTGGCTCTTTGTGAAGGCAGCCAGTCCTGCATTCACGAAGCTTAGGAACTTGCTCTTGGAGAGCTGGCGGTTGTTACCAACCTTTCCAGCACACTTCTGGAACGCAGCAATCAGGGACTTGAGCACCACTCAGTCTCTATAGGGCTGGAGATTTTTGCCTTGTTGGAGTTGAACCGGATGCTATGAGTGGGGAGTGGCACAGAGAGTGGGCCTCAGTCATTTCTTCTTTATTAACATTGCGTTAATCACAGCTTATCCAATCCCTATGAAGCCCTGTTAAGATTCAAACGAAAATTACACTATATTTATACATCAGTTCCCAATAAAGTATGTGATATGTCCTTTTACTTGTTCAGCATCTTGTTTTTAAGGCCTCCAAAAAGATCTTACAGTTCTCTTCATACCGGTCTTATGCCTCTCACTAGATTTAATCAGAAGAATTTAACAGTTCTGTTGCTGTTGTACCTGGAATATTTCTTTGATATCTATTTCTCTGTATGCTGTTATACAGACAGATAGTGATTTTTATATATTTGTCTTGTATCTCGCCAGCTCACTAAATTCTTTTGTTAATTCTTTTAGTTTTCTTTTGTTAGATTTTCAATTCAAACAATCATGTTCTTGGCAAAAATAAGCTAGTTTTTGCTTTTCTTGCCAAAGGCTCTGATTCTTTTCTTTTTTCTTGGTCATATTGCAATTACTAGAGTTCTCGGGCAACGTTGAATAGTAACGACGATGCTGGACAGCTGTGAAGTTGCTGATTTGCGTTGAGTGTCTATTTAGAATATTTGTCTATTTAGAATAGGATCTTGGTAAATAGTCTTTATTATACATTTAAGCAGTTTCCAATCTTATTTAGCATTTTAATTAAGAGTGGCTGCTGGGCCGGCCCCGTGGCGCAACGGTTAAGTGTGCACGTTCCACTTTGGCAGCCCGGGGTTCGCAAGTTCGGATCCCGGGTGCGGACATGGCACCACTTGGCACGCCATGCTGTGGTAGGCGTCCTGCATATAAAACAGAGGAAGATGGGCATGGATGTTAGCTCAGAGCCAGTCTTCCTCAGCAAAAAGAGGAGGATTGGCGGCAGATGTTAGCTCAGGGCTAATCTTCCTCCAAAAAAAAAAAAAAAGAGTGGCTGCCGAGTTTATCAAATGGCTTTTCAGCACTTGTTTTATTGTATGATCTTGTCCTTTAATTTATTGTAATGAATTACATTGCTGGAGTTCCTGGTTTTGAACCAGATTTGTGTTCCTGGAATACAGCACATATGCTCACAGTGGCACACTCTAGGCGCATGGCTAGGTTCTATTTGCTAGCAATCATTGAAGATTTTACGGCCCTATTCATAAGGGCAATTGATTATAGTGTTCTGTTTTTGTACTGCCAAATCAGAATTGGGTGTTCAAACTTGTGGCTTCATAAAATAAATTAGGAAGCTTTAAATCACTCGTCCATTTTCTAAAATAATTTAAATAACATTAAAATTGTTCTTCCTTCTTTAGAGGTAAACAGAACATGGCTGTGAACCCGCCTAGCTGTGGTACCTTTTCTTTTGGTAGTAGGTCTTTAATCACTTTGTTGTTAGTGCCGTCGAGTTGATTCTGCCTGGCAACGCTATGTAAAGCGGACGGAACCCTGCCCGGTCTTTTTGCGCCATCCTCTCACCTTCTGGTGCTCTATCAGACAATGCTCCACTGCTCTTCATAGGATTTTCGTGGCCAATTTTTTCAGAAGTGGGTGGCCAGCTCCTTCTTCCTAGTCAGTCTGGAAGCTCCACTGAAACCTGCCCACCGTGGGTGACCCTGCTGGTATTTGAAATAACGGTGGCATAGCTTTCAGCATCACAGCAACGTGCAGCTGCCACAGCATGACAACCAACAGACGGGTGGTGTGGTTCCCTGACTGGGAAACAAACCGGAGCCACAGCAATGAGAGAACCGAGTCTTAATCACTAGACCATCAGGGCTGGCTCTTTAATCACTACTCTCTTTTATTATGTTAATCTGTCTGTTCAAATTTTGAGTCAATTTTACTAGAAAATTATCTGTTTTCTTTACGTTTCAAATGTACTTACATAAGGCTAGGTAAGTATTCTTTGATAATTTTTATTTTGCACTTTTCTGTATCTCCTTTCTTCATTAATCAACTATTAATTTCCTCTATTTTCTTTTGTTTTAATTTTTTGCTCTTTTTCTGATTTATAAACACTGATCACAATATTCCTTTATCTTATTTAATCATGACATTTTAAGGCTATACATTCTATATTTTCCTCTGAATACAGTTTTTCCTGCTAATAGGTTTGGATATGAATTGTTCTCCTCTTCACTGGTTTCTAGATAGTTTCTAATTGCTATTTTGGTTTCCTTGGATATGTAGAAATTGGTTCCTTAACTTCTAAGTAGTAAAGATTTTTGTTACTTCAATAATTTTTAAAATGGAATTCTCTCCACATTTCTAATAAGTTTTGCTTTATATATTTAGTTTCCCTCTTGGTTGGTACTTACATCTTTATAGTAGTGCTGTTGGAGCCTTAGGCAAGGGCTCATCAAAGGGCAGCCTTGTAGGCTGTAGTAATGATGCTGATGCCCCATTCTCTATCATGTTGACCCATCTGAGTTCACCTGCAGCTGCAGAGGAAGACAGTTCCCAGCACACTGACAGCTCCCTACCTCAAGCACCTGTACATCTTGCTTTCTCTCTGCTTAAGGCTTGGGCATCATGGGAGTTTGCTCAGCTGAAGGCAGGTGCACATAGAGTCGGGGGGATAAGAGAGTTAATCTCAGCTAATGCAGGACCGGTGTAGGTGGGAAATGCCTCAGGCTTGCACCCTCCTATGGGGTGATTCTAAGGCACGTTCCACACAGTCTCTCAGAGAACTCGCAGGATTGAGCTCCAGTTGTCCACAGAGGTAGCCTGCTTATTAGTGCACCTGTAATTGGCCTTCCTCCCTCCTTATCACACTTCCCCACTCCTTCACAGTGCTTCCTAGGATTACCTCCAAAATAAATCACCTGCGCCCAAATTCTTGTCTCAAGGTGTGGTGATTTCAAAATATGGTCACAAATTCTTTGACACTCCTTCCTTCAAAAGATGGCGCTAGGGGCCAGCCTGGTGGCACAGCAGTTAAGTTCGCACATTCCGCTTCAATGGCCTGGGGATTGCTTGTTCAGATCCTGGGTGCAGACCTAGGCACTGCTTGGCCAGCCATGCTGTGGCAGGCGTCCCCCATATAAAGTAGAGGAGGATGGGCACAGATGTTAGCTCAGGGCCAGTCTTCCTCAGCAAAAAAGAGGAAGATTGGCAACGGATGTTAGCTCAGGGCTAATCTTCCTCAAAAAAAAAAGATCAAGCTAATTTCCCTCCCTTTGAGTGTGGGTGGATTTCATGACTTATTTCTAATGAATAGAATGCAGTAGCAATGACAATGTGTGTCTTCAAGGCTAGGTCATAAAAACATTACAACTTTCACCTTATTCTCTTGGATCATCCACTCTGGGAGAAGCTAGCCTCCATGTTGTGAGGATGCCCAAGAAACCCTGTTGAGAGGCCCATCTTGTGAGGCAGAACTGAGGCCTCCTGACAACAGCCACGTGTGTGAGCCATCTTAGAAGTGGATCCTCCCGCCCCAGTCAAGCCTTCAGATGACAGAAGCCCCTGCTATTGTCTGACTACAGCCCTGTGAGATATCCTGAGCTAGAACCATATAGCTAAGCCACTCCCAAAACCCTGGCCCACAGCAACTGTACAAAATAACCAGCATTTATTATTGTTCTAAGCTAACTTTTGTGGTAATTTGTTGTGTGGCAATAGTTAATTAATACACAGAGTCTGCTCTTGGGTGAAGCCAAACTAAGACATGAGAGGCTGCAGGACATAATCCTATAGGTATAGGAAGTTGCACAAGGATTTCCAGGGGGAAGCTCCCACCTTCAACTGGCAGACCACACCTTGGGTCTTTTCTGTCTTCAGGATGACCATTCTCACCCCTGGCCATGACTTGCATTATCATCCAAGGTGGTACACACAAATTGGTCTATGCAAAAATGAAACATTTTGTTTATGAATGACTGTTCTTTTCTTGGTTCTGAAACCTGTTAACATTTTCCACTGGTTCTCCCAGTATAGGCAGGCCAGTAGGTGACTTTTTAGGCCTGTTCAGGATCTGTGCAGCACAGCTTGTCTGCAGGCTCCCCGCCAGCTCCCTCCCCCTCACTCTGGGTTGCTCACCAGCTGCACAGAGTGTGGGGCCACAGCATCTCACCTGGGGGATCCACGTCCCTGTCTGGCTGTGTTCTCAGACTCCTGGCTGCCCTGGCGGCACAGCTGCAGATGTCCAGGTGGTCTTTTTCTCTGCACATCGGGGCCTCTGAAGCTGCCTCTCTCATAGGGGATGTCTGAAGACTGCATCTTCGAGTGCAGTGCTTCCCCCAGAACTGAAGCCATATCCCACACCCACATTTGACCCTAGGGGAACTGTGCATATGCCTCCCTGGAATAGTCTCCTGAGGAGGCCACGCTCATCTTGCCATCCCAGATGGCATCCATGGCTCCCAGAGAGGCTGGAAGTGGTCTGTCATCTCACGATCATCCGTCCTTCCAATACCTGTAGCACTGGGCACGTGGAAGGGAGAAGGGCTGTCTTTTCACATACTCCATCTGATGGACAACCTTCCCTGCCACGGGATGCTGTAGTGCCCACTCACCCCCTGGGGCGCTTGCCGGAGTGAGTCTGCACACAGGGAACCTTCTGGGCAAATAGGAAGTACCAGGGGAATAGCGCCCCTAGGAGACGTCCTCAAGCAATGGCTGAAGGGAATCTGTGGCCAGCTCCCTCATCCCTCGGGTGGTAGCTGAGGTGTGTCCTATTCTCTTAGAGTTCCCAGCAGGACCTAGCTGCAGTTGCCCACAGTGTGACCTGCTCCACATGCCCTGTGTTGGTGTTCTTCACTTCCCCACTCCCTCACCTCCCACCTAAGAAATTTGCACTTGAGACCAGCCTAGTGGCTCAGTGGTTAAGTTCGCGTGCTCCACTTCCACAGCCTGGGGTTCGCTGGTTCGGATCCCAGGTGTGGACCTACACACCACTTATCGAGCCATGCTTTGGCAGGCATCCCACGTATATAGTAGAGGAAGATGGGCACGGATGTTAGCTCAGGGCCAATCTTCCTCAGCAAAAAGAGGAGGATTGGCAGCAGATGTTAGCTCAGGGCTAATCTTCCTCAAAAAAAAATCAAAACAAAGAAATTTGCACTTGAATATGTGTCTTGGGGTCTGAATTTGAGGGAACTCAAACTCTGACACCCACCCACAGTTACCACTGAACTTTACAGCTGCCCCTCCTGCGGGTGGGAAAAAGGGGAGGCTATACAGTACTCTGAAGCTTCTACGAACGATTTTCTCAAAATGGACCAACTAGAACAAAAATCCTCTTTCCAACCAAAGGCAGAGTTTACCTCTTCCTTTCAGCCTCTCTGAGTGAGAACTGTCCTCTCACACAGCAGCGCGGTGCCCCTTGAACTTAGTTACAAGGGGTCTGATGTCTTCAGGGGTCCATGTCAGGGTGGGGGGTCAGGGAAAGTGGGAAAGATCTCCTCTGGTGTCACAGGCTACGGCCACAAGCAAATACTTCATGGAGCCCTCTGGTAGGCTTTGATGGCGGGCTATTCTAAACCTTTACGTTGACCTTTCTCCAAGTTCCAGACCCTAGAGCCTACTGCTGACTTGACGTCACCACGGATGCCTCTGAAACTGGATGCGTCACCTTCCCTCTCGACCAAACACCCTTCTCCTCCAAGCCCCATTGCTCTCCTTTGTGATTCCTCCCACTCTGTCATCTCCCATATCCAGTCCATCAACCATGTCCTGAAGCTGCCGCCCCCTCTGCACATCAACCGTTACCTCTGGTTACACTGATCGGTGTTACCTAGTGTTACCACTGGGAACACTGAAAAGTGCTTGGATCACTCTTTTCAGTTCTTCACCTGCCCTGTGTCCACACCCTGTGACCTGTGACTCCAGCTCCTCCCACTAGAGGAGGGGTATACGTCCCCACGCCTTGACTTTGCACTTGGCCATGTGACTTACTTTGGCCGATGGGATGTTTTAAAGACTTGACCTGTGCTTGTGTGGTGAGGCTTGCTCTCTCGTGCCTCAGCCATGACTATGAGAAGAACGTGCCCTGGCTAGCTCACTGGTCTCTGGAAGATGAGAGAATGTAGAGCAGAACTCTAGTCCTGCAGCATCAAGCAGACCTATCCCAACTGCCCTCCACAAATTAAAAGTGTTTTCAGTCCTGAGTTTTGGGGCTGTCTGTTGCACAGCAATATTGTGGCAATAGCTGACTGATGCACCTCTCTAGTCCAGTGATCACAATTGTGTACCTTTACTTCCATAATAACCTCTTAACTGGTTTACACGTTGTTTTTTTGTTCGTTTGTTTTTGAGGAAGATTAGCCCTGAGCTAACATCTGCTGCCAATCCTCCTCTTTTTTGCTGAGGAAGACTGGCCCTGAGCTAACATCCGTGCTCATCTTCCTCCACTTTATCCGTAGGACGCCTGCCACAGCATGGCTTGCCAAGCGGTGCCATGTCCGCACCCAGGATCCAAACTGGTGAACCTCGGGCCGCCAAGAAGTGGAAAGTGTGCACTTAACTGCTGGGCCACCGGGTCGGCCCCCGGTTTACATGTTTTAATCTTACCTCTTGCTGATCCATTCTTTAAACAGTGGCCACTGTGATTTTTAAATTGTAACTCATATCACATCTTTTCCTAGTTTAAAAGCCGTCGATGGCATCCCATTGCAGTTTTTCCAAGATCAAGTAAAGCACTTTTAGTGCTTTATGATATGATATAGAATGATATAGTCATTCAAGAGTTTGTGTAGGTCTCAAAATGATAAACAAAAGGCAGATGCACTTATCAAGTAAAAGAAAGAATTCAATAAAAATTAAGAGCAAAGAAATCCTGTGCGTGCTTCCTACAAATACAATGTCTCAAAACGGCATTCAGAAACAATGCTACGTTTACAGGAGTGCATTTGGGATGTTAAACCAAACCAGAATTAAAGAAAGCTCTCAGGTTGTGCCACCCCCAGGTCTCTGTTTTGGGCTTGGTTGTAGCTTGTACTATGTTAACCAAGCTAAGCTAGAGTTACCTTTCCCAGAATTCCCCCTACCATCTCAGGGTTGGCCGCAAGAGAAACTTGTGCAAGATCTGGAAAGAGATGTCAAGCAGTAGCAGCCGCAGCTGTTCCGGTTGGAAGATGGATGCAGGGCCCAGGTGCCACTGCAGCTGCTGTCCCTGTGCCTCATCTGCCCGATGGCCTCGTCGGCATGGGGCCAGTCTGGCCCGCAGCTCCCCCTCCTCATTCTGGATCCCTTACAAGTGTGGCTCTGAAGCCCGTGCTCCAGCTTCTGCGGGTCGCCTGCTGATTGTGGAAGACAGATGCAGCTTCCACTTTGTCCTCACGGTTCTGATGTGTCTTTGCGGGTTCCCATTCATCCTTGTTGTCCCCCACTTTGTGTCCAGCTTTTCAGCCTGCCTTGGCTGACCCAGGTTTACCAGCAAACACAGAGGCAACAGCCTTTTGTAGATTTCTTCACCGTTTCTTCAGCTTTGTGGTTCCTGGTTTGTGATTTTTTTCTGATCTTCCAACAGTCTTCCAGATGTTACCTCACTAGCTCTCCCACTAGGGCATGAGGTCTAATCGCTATAATAAATCCGTTATTTAAGGGCATCTCGTTGCAATATGAATGGAACCCAAACTCCACCCATGGCCTGAGATATAAGAAGGCAGGACCTGGCCTCTCCCTCCTTGTCTCGTGCCCATCTCCCTCCACCCTCCTTCTTGCTTGCCTGGGCACGACTGTCACCATTCCCTCAGAACAGGAGCCAATTGGCCAGACACTGGAAGTTACATTCTCTGCACAGTCACTTAGCTACTTCAATCCCTCCTCCCCACCCCTTCCCTGATGGCCCGGGTGTGGGGAGGAAGAGGTTAAGGTTATTGGAATGCCTGGACAGACCGGGCCTGTTCTCAATCAGGGGCACAGCGGGAAGGCGTGGGGCTGCTTGCTGGGTCGAGGAAGTCTCCATAGCAAAGTGATTAGGTAGAGTGTGGGAGAGAACACGCTGCACGTTCATCTCTGTGCACAGAGGAGGGCGCGTGGGCCAGGGCCAAGGAGGGAGGGGCGCTCAAGGCCTTAAAGTGATGAAAGCTCTGAGAGTTGGCTTTGTGACTGCAAGGATTTGGCCAGCTCTGGGTGGAGGGTCAACATCTCATGCAGGGCAGGAGAGGTCTATGAACCGGTCCTGCTGGCTAGGCTGTCCTGCCCTCCCCTCCTTGGCTCCATCCAGAGGTTTCTTGGCCCAGGAAGTACATCTATCCTCCAAGAAACTTCCCCCAGTTGGTGCCTCTCATCCCGTCTGCATCTCCATGAGGGAGCTGGCACTGGCTCCCATCTGGCCCTGCAGTTTGGACAAATGTAAGGGCAGGGGAGCTGTGTTCCTAAAACAGCACAGGCACCAGGGACCTCGACTCGTCTTGAATTTTGTTTCTTGGCTGCATAAGTGGAACATAAAACACCTCTCACCTCCCCCCTTCTGTTCCAGCCGTGCTGGACCACACACTGTTCTCTGCTTGGGCCAGGCTTTTCATGGCTTGCTGTAGCTCTGCCTGGAATGTCCTTCTCCTTCTAAGGAAGTCCTGCTCACTCTTAAAGTTCGATTCAGATGTCATCTCCTTCCTGAGGTCTCCCCTTTTACACCTAGACCTGTCTTCCTAGGCGCTTCCATGTAGCACCTGACACCATTACAGCAAGGGGTCTCCACCATTAGCATGCACACAGAGCTCCTGGCCATCTTGTTAAACTTGAACATGGCCTGAGGCCTGGTTCTGTGTTTACAGCCAACTCCTAGGTGACATCGATTCTGCCGGTCCATTGACCACACTCTGAGCAGCAAGGAATTAAAGCATTTATCTCATTCTCTCATTTGAATTTTTAAGTCCAATGTTTTGGAACTTGCTACGCAGGAAACTTTTTTTTAATATAGTGTAATCTCTACTTTGAACCCCAATTTGGCTAGTAGCAGAAAATATAGTTTAATTTCTGGTAAACTTGGTCATTTCAGGTTAAATGCAGTTAATTCAGAAATTTTTCTCTCTGCCTGCCCCACCTCCACCTGCCCCCTAGGGTTTCATCTCAGTTTTGCTGGTGGTGGTGGTGGGCTCATGGAACATCTTGGCAATTGGGGGTGTGGAAGGAAGCATCTGGTCCTGGGGGTGTCCTGGTGGCTCTGGGTACAGCATCCTTCCTCCTTGGTTCTCCAAGAAGTCTGAGTTCCCATGTGGTCCCTGGCATGGCCCAGACCACTCTTTTTCCATGGGTCCCATTGTTCCAAATGTGAGACACTCTCAGGTCCCTCGGCTTTCTCCCATCTGGCTTCCATGCCCTTCTCTGGGGTATGGGAAATGTTGGAAATCTCCGACACCCCCTGCAGCTCTTAGAAGATTTCTAGATCTGCCTAGATACCTCCATTACTATAGATGCCCTAAGCAGCTCCCACGTCATGGGTACCAGATTACTCCAGCTACCCAATGGGAAGTGGCATGGTTCCTCTCCACTTTCAGATTCCAAACTGGCCTGAAATCTGAGTCTTATGGTCCACCCTATCCTTCTGGATATAACCATAGAGAGGATGCAGCATGCTGGACGCCTCAGAAACATCCACCAGCATCTAACTGATTTGCTTTACCACCAGCTCGCTTTCCTCACGGCCGCTCTCTGCATCCCATAGAACTATCTTTACTTTTTAATTTTTTTGATCAGTTAATATGTGCATATTGAAAAAAAGAATTCAAACAGTACAAAAGAGCACTCAAATCATTATACAATTTATTTAATCTTCTTGTCTTAAGACAATATCAACTGAATCTCCACCATGAGCGAGTGAGCGATGACGCGGTGCCCCGTCTTTTCTCTCCTCTCCGCATCTCAGTTTTGATTGGTTATTACTATTATTAGTTCTAGTGCTTGATTTCTCTGTGGGGTTGAATTAACGTGTTTATATGACACAGATCTTCTTTGTGCAAGACAGTTGAGCACTTCACAGTTTGCTCATTATCTTTGACCCTAAGATACTAAGTGACATCAGTCTGGCTCAAGCTCCAAGACCACCAACGATGCGGACACCGCCCCTGGCTGAAGACTGCTATCTAGTGGATACTTACACAGCTTTAATTTATTTATATCTCTGTTATTTAGGCAATCTACCTTAAACACATCTTTTCGTCCCTTCCTATAAAAAAATGAGAAAATCTAGACACTTGGATTCTTACCTTCACTGGTTTTCTAGATCTGCACCATAATGGTTTAGAACATTTATGTTTTGTTTCGTAACCATAATTCCAACAGTTGTTTTAACTTTAATCGCAAACACAAATGTACTCAGTGCTCATTCTTGGCGTTTCTGCCTCTGTTTCTCTATTCATTTGTTTATCCAACTTGTTTTTTTAGCATTTTCTTCAGGATGGCTGACTTTTTATAGTTTTGAAACTATTTGCATGTTTTATATTTGGACTACAATTTGCGTTGATATACAGTTCCTGGATCAGGTTTTCTTTCTCTGTGGACACCATGGTGTCACATGAGGGACAAGGCTGCTTCCTTGTCTTCTAGCTTTGGATGTTGCTGTCCTGACGTCTGCAGCCAGCCTCATTTTTTTTTTTTTAATGAGTGATTTGAACTTTCTGTTGAGTCACCAGAAGAATCTTTATCTTTGAAATGTGGTAGCATTAGTCGGATATGTTGGTGTACGTTGGTCTATTCCTTTAGCAATTAATTCATTCAGTGAATATTTATTGGGGGATCCTAGATGGTAGGCATTATTTTAAACATTGAGGACACTGAGGTAAACAAAAAGGACAAAAATCCCTGTACCCCTACCTCATGGAACTTACATTCTGGTGAAAAACTTAAAAGAAAAAAAAACTGTATACATTTCTCAGAACATAGTATGTCCTTTCAATCTATAAATTAAAATTTTTCATTTTTAGAAAGTTTTCTTTTTTTTTTTTTTGAGGAAGATTAGCCCTGAGCTAACATCTGCTGCCAATCCTCCTCTTTTCGCTGAGGAAGACTGGCCCTGAGCTAACATCCATGCCCATCTTCCTCTACTTTATATGTGGGACGCCTACCACAGCATGGCTTGCCAAGTGGTGCCACGTCCGCACCCGGGATCCGAACTGGCGAACCCTGGGCTGCTGAGATGCGGAACATGGGAACTTAACCGCTGTGCTGCCGAGCTGGCCCCTATCTTCCGTGTTCTTAGCTGAATTTTCCCGAGTGTTTTGCTGCCTTGCTGAGTCCCTCATTTCTGTGATGGTTTTATTTTTCTCTTTCACTTCTTTCCTGAGCCCCGGCAGCTTATATTTCTCCTCTTTCCTTTGTCTTAGAATTTTTTTCTTGTGTACTTGTAACTTTTCTTTGAATTATTGCTTATGGGTGATTTTTAAAATTTAAGTTATTGAGTTTATGGGAAAATCTTTGGTCAAAATTTGTATCTCTCCAAGGCAAAGTCTTTCTCAAGTGTTTGCAGGGAGTCTCTCTCTGGTTCATTGGAAGCTCTGAACAACACACAGGGTTCTGTGTGTATTTGTGTGTGTGTGGTTTGGCCTTTCCTATGTCAGACACAGACTGCGGAGCCACTAACCCCTCACAGACTTTCCTTCATTCTGTAACGTTGTTGCAATGTTCTATGTCTATGCATTTTTTCATTCAGCACCCATCTCCCCTGTCACTCCCTGGTGTTATATGGGGCTCAGGAAGACTCCTCTTCTGAAGACAGACCTGTGTGTGTGTGACATCTGTTAACACTTAAGCATATTATCTTACCACGGTAATACATATTTACTCTTTTGTTACACTATAAGAATGTGTAACGAAAAAAATAAATAATTCTGGCATGGTTCATGTTTGTTGAATGAATCAATGAGTGACAGAGCCTTCCGTGTCATAACAAAAGAGAAAATGGGGGTGTGGGATAGAAGGGGAAGACAGAGAAGTGAGAGCAAAGCACCAAAGCCAACTTCTGCTGACCTCGCAGCTTTGCCCAGACTGGTGGGCACTGTACTCTCACCCCAGGGATTCCTAAGGGATGCTCTCGCTGCTGCCAGTGCCCAGGCCTGTGGTGATGCAAAGAAGCAGTAACCCTGGCTCTCTCTATCCTCACCCCAGGACACAGGTCAGTTTCAGGTTCCCCATTTGGTTGCAGGTTTTGAGACTAGCAGTTGGTGAGGGTCAGTGGGCATCATCCTCCATCTGGACCAGGCTGCTGAAGAGGCAGAAAGCACAAAGGTTGAGAGAGGGACTTTGATAGACTGCCTGGGTTCACATCCCAGCTCCGGCACCTTCTGGCTGTGATCTTGGGCAAGTTACCTAACCACTCTGTGCCTTAGTTTCCTTCTGCAATATGAGGATAAAAATAGTACCTCCTCCTAGGGTTGTTTGAGAATTAAATGAGTTAATGCTTGTAACCTGACAAATAATATGAAGGGATTTGCTTTTTCATTCCTATCATTCATCAGATATATGTTGAGCACTCACAGTGGGGCAGATGGAGAAGGACATGAATTGATAAATGACATTGTCTTGGCTCTTGGGCTGGTTGACCTGAGGAAGTGCTCATGTAGACGCCTTGTGCAACTGCCCTGTGAGAGTGCTGAGGCAGCGATGGGGTGGGTGGGGACAGGCTTTTCAAGGTGGGCTCCCCAGGAGAGGTGGCACTTGAGCCAAGTTTTGGAGGATGAGCAGGCATCAAGAGCAACTCCAGAATATGGCAAGGGCTTTAGGTAGAGCTCTAGTTGGACCAGGGACCTTAGGAGATGCTTCAGAAGCTGTGTTTGAATGGATCTTTTACTTAGACTATATGTTTAAATTGGGAGCCTCAAGGGTAAAGGGCACCAATTGAGGGCATGTCAATGGGCAAAGCCCTTCGCTTCCACTCTTGCACTACCATGAGAAACAGTCCAGCAGAGAGGGGACATAAGGGCATCCCAGGAGAAGGGAAGTGCCTGGGCATGCATGGAAGCATGAGAAGGCATGGCACATTCAGGGAACCCACCATCCAGTATCTCTCAAGAGTGCTTAGGGGCCAGGGTCTCATGAAGAGGGGCCCTCGAGCCTGGCCATGAACCTGGGCCACCAGAGGTGGAAGGGCTAACAGGTCGGAGAGGAACAGACCATATGACCACTTGGTAGAGACTCCAAACACTTTCCCCCTCTGCCCACCCCTCCCCTTTCTGAGAACACTGACCTATCTCACTTCCCGGCCCCATTCCTGCCGCTGGCCACAGCTGATCGCACCCAGAGACTGAGTGAGTTGATAACAGGTGCAGGATCTCTAAGTACATGTAGATGTTGGATCAAAGCTGCCATCTGGGCAGAAGTTGGAGCAGATATGAAGAGAGAAGGCAATACAAGAAGCAGGGAGGAAGAGAGAGAGGGAACAGGAGAGGGGAGAGAGAGAGAGAGAGAGCCTCTAGGTCGTAGTCTAGCCCATCCCGGACCTGCAAGAAACTCATGGTTCTTTAAAATCAGTCTCTCTTTACTTTGGCTGGCTCAAATGGCTTCTGTTTCTTGCAGCCAAGTGGTATGGTGAGTTAATTTCTTGAAGTCTCCATTTCTTTATTTTTTATTTTTATTTATTTATTTATTTTAAAGATTGGCCCTGAGCTAACAACTGTTGCCAATCTTTTTTTTTCCTGCTTTTTCTCCCCCTATCCTCCCAGTACGTAGTTGTATATTTCAGTTGTGGGTCCTTCTAGTTGTGGCATGTGGGATGCTGCCTCAACGCGGCCTGATGAGCAGCGCCATGTCTGCGCCCGGGACTCGAACCAGCGAAACCCCGGGCTGCTGAAGCAGAGCACGTGAACTTAACCACTTGGCCATAGGGCCGGCCCCTCGAAGTCTCCATTTCTGAGCCCACCAAATGACATTGTTGGA
Source organism: Equus quagga (assembly GCF_021613505.1). Classification (NCBI taxonomy): domain Eukaryota; kingdom Metazoa; phylum Chordata; class Mammalia; order Perissodactyla; family Equidae; genus Equus; species Equus quagga. Next base: position 80,239,987 of record NC_060278.1, read on the forward strand.
CTAGATGCCACCTAATACATTTTTTGGCTCCGTGATTCTTATTTTTCTTACTTTTTGCCGCTCTTAGCATGGCACCTTGCATACCATAGACGTCTGGTAAATATCTATCAATATAATTTTCAATGTGTATTCAATTTGTATTATGACAGGGTAACATTTCACACAAAGAGATTAGTATTTCAATACTTCCAAAAATGAAAAGGAAGCTTTGATGGAATGTGACCTTGGGCTTAAGGAAACTTGAATGGATTCCTACAAAAATTATATGAAATCTCCCATCTAATTTGGAACACAGTTCAGTTACCAAATTCTGTTTATAAACACTTTGTTTAGAGGGATGGCTGCCCAGACAGTTTAGCCTTAAAGCCCTCTACCAAATAAATACTTTTGGTGAAAAGAGACGTATTTGCTGGAAACGAATGATTCTAGACTATATACTTGGAATCCTTTGCTCTCCTTTTTTCCCCTCTTACCAGCTCTGTCTATGCTTTAACTGGGAGGAGGGAAATCTAGTAAGATAGGTCTCCGGTCTGGGGCCCGAGACTTGCGCACTGGAGCCTACTTAGGTACCAACTGGACGTGAGCTTTAATCTACCCTCCCATCTCCAAGGATGAAGCCAGACACTGTCCCATATAAATATTTTAGATGCTATGGAAATTTCTTAGTGGTGGATAAAGTGGATTCCTCTAATCAAGATAGTCCTTCCTCATAAAAGATAAACTTGTGGAGTTCAGTGACAAAATTTTTCTTACTCAAATTTCCCTAGGTCTCTCCATTTTATGAGAGAAAATGGCGTCACGTTAACAGCCATAAATCTAAGTTTCACCTGCTCCCTCAGACTATAGTCATCGGAAAATACCTCTGCGCTGTTTTGGGAAGTGAGGTGTCCGTGTGGTGAGGGAGAGTTCCCAGCGCCCTCCCTCCCAAGCTCATGAACAGTTCAAGGGACTCCAGACTTGTGTCCCCCAATACCCCGGTCATGTCAGCCAGGGTCACTTTATCCTAAGTTCTTTTTTTTTTTTGTATTAAGGACTTGTTTTTTGTGTTTCTTTTTTCCCCCCAGCTTTATTGAGATATAATTGACATATAACATTATGTAAGTTTAAGGTGTACAGTGTGATGATTTGATATACATATGTATTGCAAAATAATTACCCTAATAAGGTTAGTTAACATAGCCATCACCTAACATAGTTATGTTTTTTTCATCCTGTCAAGTTTTTTAACAGCTGGCTACTGTTAGAATAAACTACCCCAAACCTTCGTGGCTTAAAATGACAACCATCTATTTACTTTGTGCTTTCATAGGTTGGCTATTTGGGTAAACCCCGCTGGGCTTCCTCCTGCAGCGGTGGTCAGCTCTGGGTCGGGTAGGGAGTTTTGCTGATCTCGGTTGGGTGTCCCACATGTCTGGGGCCTTGGCTCCAAGCCATGTGTTCTTTCCTCCTCCAGCAGGCTAGCTCAGGCTTATTCACATGGCAGAGCCATGTTCCAGGAGAAAGAGCAGAAGAGTGCAAGGCTTCTTGAGGCCCAGGCTCTGAAAAGGCACAGTATGACTTAATGCCACATTCTATTGGCCAAAGCAAGTTACGACGTCAACCCAGATTCTCGGTGAGGAAGTGGACTCCATCTCTTTGTGGGAGGAGCTGTGAGCTGTAGGCAGGGAAGGCAATAATGTGACCATTTTGGCAATCCATCCACATTTTCTGGGTAATGTCAACATACTAAGGCCTTGAAATAAAGGAGCTGAGTGCTGGAGTGTCGGTCCATTAAGTGTTACTTAGTGGCAAGTCCCTAAACCATGACTGCTTGGGCACCAGAGTACCCCTGAGGTCTATGAAGCAGTCCTTCAAGTTGTAACTTAGAGCCTCTTCCATCCTCCCAGGAGTCCCCCACCCCCACCAGATGTGTCCAGGGGCCCAGGTTAGGGGCAGAGTTGAGTGACAATCTCACTTCTTTTCTGTCAACTAAAGCTTTGATCCTGGACCAAATTTGGTTTCTTCTTTCCTTAGAAGGCACATTATCTCCCAGGTGGGCCTTTCTTCACCTCTCAGCCAAACACCTGTCCAGCCAGCCCACCATGCTAGTGTGCCAGACGTGTCCAGATGCATTCCGGTCGTGGAGGCTTCCTTCTTTCTCTGTAACTCATTAGATCTTCCTTTGTAGATTCTCACCTTGTGGATAGCAGAGGGGAAAAAAAGGAGTCTGACGCAATATTTTACAGTCCCAGTGGTCTCCTTAGGTGAAAACTCTCTCCGAGTTCTTCCTTCCTTCCCAGCTGTCTCCAAGATGGACCTTTGGGGATGATTCTGTCTTACCTTCTCTTGTGGTGGCATGTGAGGATGGTGTCTCCGGGTCCCCCTGGGCCCCCCTGCAGAGGGCCTGCATGGGACCATCCCTTGAAAGCAGAATGCTGAGGGGTGATGGCCTCGTTCCTGAGCGTTTGCCTGGCATCTGCTGCCAAGGCCTAAAGCATTGTACCTCATGGTCTGGGTGCTCCATGCTCCTTCAGAGCTCTGCAGTGCGTCCCAACCTCCACGACCTTAGCTCCGCCCTCACCAGTGCTCCCTCTGAGCCTCTGTCCTGCCCTCCTGCCAGCCCCTGAGCTAACCCCCAGGGTCAACTTGCCCCTCTCCATGTTGGCTCTTAGACCAGGTGACTTGTGTGTTCTGGGTCACGCCCCTCAGCCCACTCCTCATCCCAGCATAGCTGTGGTGGGCAGCTCCATGCACGAGGACTTGTCCCATGTCAAGTGCCAATGGCGGTGGCTCCTGCTCGTCTGTCTCAGATGTTCCCTTGAGGCCAAAGATGTCCACACAGCCAGGATGTAAGAGGAGGTAAGCTCTCTAAGAGCACTCCTCACCCAGTGGGGGATGCGAGTCAGCAGATAGCTGCCCCAGCCCCCCAACCCACAGACAGGACAATTCTGAGGCGCATTCTACACAGTTCCTCAGATGGTCCCGAGAGGAACGGGTGCCGGTTCCACACCCTTTACTAGCTTCTCCTCCCCTGACTCACTCTCCTGCTTTCTGGGATCAACTCCTAAGTAAACGACCTGTTCCCAAGTCCTTGTCTCAGGTTCTGCGTTTGAGGGAACTCAAACTAAGGCCCTCTGGAAGGTCTGAGGCTCCCAGTTTTGCTTTCTTTGGAGGCCTCTAGTCCTCTGGCACAGGTGGGAACTTCTGCATCATGTCTATACCATGCAGGAATTGAGTGACCCCAGAAAGCTGGACCCAGGCCCTCCCTCTGCGTAACTTGGAGGTCCACTAAGTTGACTATAACGAGGCTGCTCTGTCCCCTAGGCCAGTGCCTGAGAACAAGGAGGAAGGAGGTGGGCAGCCAGTATGGCCACCTCCTCTGCTCTAACCCCAGACTCCCCTTAACCCATCAACATATCTCCTCACTCTGGTAGACGTTCAAACAGGGGAAAGGAGGCATTTCTGACTGTCTGTGTCCCCTGCTTCTTCCTCCCTCCTCCCAGAATCCACTGGGAACAGAAGAGTGGGCTTTGGGCCTCCCACTTCTCCTCTGCGTGGCCTGCTTCTCCTCAGGCATAAAGTAGAACTCTGATCGAGTGGCAAAGGCTGCCCCTTGAGATGTTAGAGGGCAGCATAAAGGAATTTGGAGAATCATTTTCTCTCTGGCCATGCTTGACATTCCTGCCACTGTTTTGCTAAAGAGAAAGGGGAAGTCAGCTTTGAGACTCTGAGCTCATGAGTGATGTGCTTGCTCCGGAAACTTGTGCTGTCCCCATATGGTAGCCACTAGCTACATGTGGCTTGAGCGATTGAAATGTCACTAGTGGAACTGAATTTTAAGTGTATATAATCTTAATTAATTAAAACATAAATTTAAAAACTGATACTCAATTCAGTTATTGGGAAACTTTTAGGCATGTTGGGAAAAACGGGTATGTGAATCTACTTTTTCAAGCAGAAATTTTATAAAACCTGAATACAGATCAAGTATTTTTGATGAAAATTTAACATCCAAATTGAGATGTGCTGAAGTATAAATACACAGAGTCTTAGTAGAAAAATAGAATGTAAAATATCCCCTGAATAATTTCTTTATATTTTTTACACATTGAAATGGTAATATTTTGGATATTTTAGTTTAAATAAACTATATTATTAAAATTAATTTCACTTGTTTGTTTTAATATGGCTAGAAAATTTTCAATCGCACCTGTGGCTTGCATTGTAGATGGTTCTAGGCAATATTTATCTGCTGCTTCCCTGGGGCCATGTGCCTCCGGCTTCAGTCTTCCGGGGTGGAACCTTGCAAGAAAATGTGGTTTAAGGGTGGGCTTCAACGTACTAGTTTAATATTTGTAAAATATTATCCCTGTTACAGAAGTATTGTCCCTATACTACCTTGAAGGAAAAAGGCCTATTCTTTTCTCTCCTGTGCCTTCTGTATGGGGAAATTGATGAAAAAAAACCCAATGTTTTCTGGTGTCTTGAACTAATCTGTCAGACAATTTATTCACCAAGATGGAGAATGTAAGTGAAGAAGAACAGATTTTGTTTTAAACAGGTCTGGGCTCCTGGTAGCCTAATTTGGACAATGTAAGCCTGCCCCTGGCCCCAGCTGATTGGTCAGAGGATGGTCACCTGACCCAAGCTGGGCCAATGAGCTGCTCTCCTGGGAGACTGGAGGAGAGACCGAGGGATTCTAACTCTGCCTGGCCGCTTTCTTCAACAGAGACGCTCCAAGCCCCAGTGATGGAAGCCGTGGCCACCCTTTGTCACGTGTCTGGGATGCAGGGAAGGCCAGCCTGCGATGAAAGAGAAGAGCTGGCCCCTCAGAGAAGACTTCCTGGGTTACTGGAAACCCTCTGGGCTCTGGATTTGCCTCTTACAGAGCTCTCCCCGGAGTTCTGACCCTGAGGTTATCGAGAAACCCCCATGTCCTCATAACACACTCCCCGGAGGGGGTTCATGTTACCTGCAAAGGAAAGAAGCTTAACTAATACAGAGTAGCGGTTGGGGGGAGTGGTGAGGGAGGTGGGGAGTGTGGGGGGAAATTAATGAGAGACCTTTCTGTTTATGGCTCAAGGGGAAAGAACCAGAAGATAATTTTTTTTTTTTTCTATAGAAAAAGCTGATCAGTGGTCTCCTTGTTCCGGAGCAGCTGACACAGTTTTCAGCACCACCCTACAGCTGCTTTTTGGGTTCAAAAGACTTTTGTGGCTGGCCTGGGAAGCAGATCACCATTTGTAACATTGTTTCTAAGGGAGACACATTCCAAGATCCAAACAATGAATTTATAAAGAATGCTTGGCTTCCAGGAGGGATGAGCAGATCCGGCTGTACCCTGGGGGTTGGCTACCCATTAAGGCTTAGGCCCTTTCCCTCTTGGCGTGGAGACCGACTCTGCAGGGCTGGTATATAAATGCGGGGGAAGAATTCTGATAAGAGGGAAGGAATAGCTAAGGAGCCCCCCAGCTGGGGTGCTCTGGGGCTTCCTGTGCACTGAGAGCCCCTGGAGGTCCAGGGATAGATAAGAGGGGGAGGTTAAGAGGTGGACAAAGAAACTTGGCCTCCTTCACATTGCTGTCACGTCTGCCAGCCCGCGAAGTCGAAGGGGCCTCGCTTAGCCCCTGCTCAGCTCAAACCGTTTTTGGAATAAGCCGGAGTGTTAGAAAAAAAAACCCTACATCCTTTGCCTGGGGAATCTGGGGCGCTCCAAGCGGGCTCCTCGGGGCAGCGTGACCGTTCCCTTGGAGTGGCTGTCAAAGCGCGGGGCGAGCCGAGGGGCTTGGGCCAAGGCGCTATCCTTCTTGGAAAGGGCAGCGGCGAATGGGGTGAAGGGAGCCAGCTCATCCTCCCTACCCCCGCACTCCTACCCCCTCCCCGCTCCCCCAGCCCGGAAGAGGCGCTGGCAGCTGGCGCCCCGACTCGCAGGCAGAGGAGGGAACGCGCAGCCACAGCATTGTCTGGGAGGGAGGGGAGAAGCTCCGCCCCCCCAGAGAGGAGGGGAGGGGAGGGGAGGGGAGAAGGGGAGGGAGGGCGGGAGAGGAGGGGAGGAAGAAAGGCGAGGGAAGAGGGGTGTGGGGAGAGATGGAGAGCTAGAGAAAGAGGGGCAGGGAGGACGGTCAGATCGGACACAGGCAGATAAAGGCAGAAGGGCGGGCGAGTGGGCGAGGAGGGGCGGAGAGGGAGCGAGGAGGGCGGGGCGCCCGGCCCCCAATCGCGCGGCCGTCGCCTCCCAGCTCGGCTGGATTTGAGCCCTGCCCGCCGATCGCTGACCCAGGAGCCAGCTGGAACAGCCCCCCGGCCGCGGCACCCCCCACTTTCCAACTCCAAGGTCCCCGCGGCGCGAGCGAGATGCAGCCGGCTCCGGACACAGGCAAGGCTCGGGGCGCGGGGTGCTGGGCACGGGGTACCGGGCGCGCAATGCAGGGCGCAAGGTGCCGGGCACCCGGCGGTCCTCTGACCCTTGCCTTCCTCCCGCCTCGTTGAAAGTTTTCTGGCTGTGTCTCTTGTCCCGTCCCGGTCAGCCCCTTGGACCTCGCCCGTCCCTGGTCTCCCTCCTCCTTCACCCTCGCGGGGTTCCCGGGCGTGCGGACTCCCCACGCGCGGAGAGGAACCCCAGCTCGCCCGCCTTCCGGCGGGAGAAAGTTGTCGCTCCAAGCTGGTCCTCCCCCTTCGACTCCTAGAGGGTCCTTCCTTCTCTCCGCGCGAAGGGCGGCGCCAGGAAGGCTCCCCGACCCCATCCCCGGGGTCCCCGGGACTTCCTAGCGAGGTGGGGCGTGGCGGCAGGTGCAGGAATGACAAACCCCTACGGCCCTGGGGGGTGGCCGACCCTAGTCAGGTCCACTTCTTCCCCGCCCAACGGACGCCACCCCGGAGGCAGGTTCCAGCTTCCTCTGCCTTCAGACGGGCGCAGGGTGCATGGGGGCCTTCGGGCCTCGGGGCACTTCCCCTTTGCGGTCTCCCAGCCCGCCTCCGGAGCTGCTGCCTGAGGTCGCTGGGGACCTCGGCTTTGCATCGTCTCTCGCCTGAGAGAGGCAGGTGCCTTGGGCAGACCTCGGCCACTTCTGCATTTCCAGCGCCGGCCTTGCACTCAGCTGCTAAGCGAGGAGAGCCCTGGGGACAGCAGAGGGGCTCAACGGCTTGGCAGGGAGAGGAGGGCTCCGCGTTACCCTGGAGCGCTTTGTGGCTCCTGGGCTGTTCACAGCGCGTCGGTCCCTCAGCGACAGGAGCCCAGCACAAGGCATCTAAACGCTGCGATGCACTTTATTCCCAGGTGTCAGCCCCTGGGTCCCTAAAACGTGTTCTCCCAGATGACAGGCTGTCTCCAGAGCTGGTCAGGTTTATAGTGAATAGCTTACATGAGATGAATGAACATTTGAACCAATGAGCTGACAAATAACAATTTATCCTGGAGCGGAACTCGGTTCCTGCCACAGTTGATCTTGGTACAATGGGAGGAAAGAATTAGAAACAATGATTCTTTTAAACAGCTGCGAGACAGAGCCAGGGGCCTCCTTTCCAAAGCATCTGGTGAGGAATCTGGGGTTGGATTTATTTTACTTATCAATTCATATTTACTTGGAACTTTTTCTGTCGGTAGTCTGTAGAATTAAAGAAACTTCTCATGGCTAGGATATATTGGGTTGTTTCAGGAGAGTTCTTTTTTTTAAACTTGTGTCCTAATGCAGTGTCCCGGGGACTAAGTATGGAGTTAGCCTGGGAGGTGCCCATTTGGGATCAGAAACCCTGTAGTGAGGCCATGAGTGTGGGCGCCAGCTGTGTTTTCTCATCTGGATGGGTCAGCGTGATGCCTGGAAGCTCTGGCAGTCCCATGGGCCTCACGGGTTAGAAGAGGACCTCAAATGATGGCTGAGCTCAGAAAGGTGGTGTAGTTTTGCCAAGAGGATAGTTCTTACCCTGGGAGAAGGAGACACCTGGGGATCTGGGCTGGTACAGGTTGGGATTCCCTGTGCTGGAGGGGCTGGAAGGTGAGTTCTGCTCCTCCCTCAGAAGATGGGAGAGCAGAGATGGAATATTTGGGAGACAGGATAATATTTGGGGTGTAGCCTAGACATGTCTCATGCTCTTCTGCCCGCCTTTTTATGCTGGTGAAATCTGATTAGAAAGATGGTAGATACCTTTGGGGAACCTGGCTGAGAGGAGGCCAGGGGGTCTGGGGCCCCCAGTTGTGCCCTCCTTGAGGGGAAGGTGGGGACTGTGCCCTCTGCACCTGGCTGAGTGGGCCAGAGTGTATGTAAGAGCTGTGCCTGCTGTACCTCCAGCCAGCAGCATCCTCACCTTCCTCAGGGTGGTCCCACTCTGCCCCTGGGGCTCCAGAGTCCGCCTCTCTACGTCTCTGCATGGCTTCTGTTTGGGGGTTCAGGGCCTCTCTCCAGTTTGTGTTATCTCAGGAATCGGTCGAGGATGGTAGGCCACCCTACATCTTGTGTTCAACCCCTCAGATCACCTGCTCACTCTTGGATGCGCTGGCCTACCTGGGACCTCTCAGTCACCCACTGGTTTGCTTTGATTTCTTGGTCTATTTCCTTGTGTCCCGGAGCCAAACTTTGTGTCTGCCTTCTCTGCGTGAGCTGCTTAGGAATGACCAAGAGAGTTGGCTGGAGACGTGCCGAGGACCGCACATCCTGGCACCTCTGCTGGAGTGCCAGGGCTGGACTGCAGGGCTTGCCAGAAAGGGGTCCTGTCACCAAAGCACCAAAGAACCATGGCTTGACAATTGCATTCAGTCCTCTCCAGGATAGTTTGGCAGGAAGTGTCCTCAATGACTGGAAGGTGGGAGTGCAGAGGAGGGACCAGACTGCTAGTGAATCCCGCTGAGAGGCTGGGAGACGGACTGGGTGATCCAGGAGCAGTCCTGGGACGTGCCGGCGTCTCCCTGTCCTCTCCCGCAGAGTGGGCAACTGGGCAGGGCTCAGCAGTGTGCTTGGAGTGGAACAAGACGGCCAGTCTCAGCCCTGAAGCCGTGCTTGTCGAGAGCTGCTACAGCTGGTTTATAAAACTAGGACAGCAGTCCGCCTGCGCCTCCCGCCCTTCCCACCGCTCTTCACAGTATGCTCCAGTTATTTACCCCAATAACACACTGTCCTATTTTGACACCTCCCTGCCTCTCCAGAAGAATTTTAAGTAAGTCCTTAAGGCCAGGGAAGCTCCTCGAGGCCCAGGATTGCTGGTTTCATTTATGGGTTCCCATGGAGGACATGGCTGTGGGAGAGTGGGAGGTAGGGGACAGGGCAGGAGGCACAGGGGAAGCAGGGTACAGTAAACAAGCACAGCCTCCAGACTCGGCTGGCTGGGCGGCCAGGGGGTCATTTTTGACCATCCCTGGATGGCAGACTGGAGCCTGTAATCACAGGTTGATGCGGCTGCTTGGGATGACAGCTTGAGGCCGCAGAACTCCTGCCCAAGGCAGTTGTGGCCGAAGCAGAGAGGGAAACCTCTCACAGAAGAAGGGCTTGGGGCAGGACACTTGGCTAATTCCCGTGGGACGAGCAAAGTGACTTAAAAGGGCTTTTTCATTCCTTCTATTGAAAAAAAGTGGCGAAAAGATGCCTTGTGCTTTCCTTGGACATGTCAACCCAGAGTGATTTGGCAAAGTGGTTTACCTGTGTGGCACTTTACCCATAGTTGGCACTCAGTTAAGTGTTCGATTAACTGCTTACTTCTATAACAGTAATGAAAAGAGTATTGGATTTGGAGTTTGAATGGCAATCTAACATTTTCTAGCTGTGTGATATTGGGCAATGAAATAGATGCTGGTAGCATCCTTCCTGTGTTTCCTTGGCCTCAACCAATGACTGATGAGAGAAGGTACGTAAATACTCCAGCTCCCTCACTTCTCCGTTGGGGCGACTTTGGGACATGGTCTATGCTGTCTCTCAGAGTTGTCTAGGTAGGACTGAATCCGAATTACTCCTCCTTTTGTTGGCTGCCTTCCCTTCCCTGTTTCACTTTCCCACTCTCCTTCTACTTGCACTTGAACTCTTGTCTTAGGGTCAACTTCTGGGGGGAGACTAACCTAAGACAGGCTTTACTATGTAGGTAAAAAGTCACTTAAAGTCTCTGGGAGTCAGTTTCCCCAACCAGAAGATGGAAATAATAACTGTCTCACATATGTGCTCAGATGGGGGCCTGGCACAGGGCAAGCATTCAGGCCAACATTTGCGAGCTCGTTGATTAATATAGAAGGTGCTATGATGGGTTTGGGAAGTGAGTATTACGATGGACCATGGAGAATTATAATGCTTTGGAGAGAGAGGATGTCCTTGGGTTAGGTGAAACGCTAAGGTCACCTGCTCATGGCTTTCACATTTAGATTGTGACCAGTGATGTGCTGATAAAAGTTTGACAACTGGCTCTTCAGGGGTAAAAAAAAGCACTGCTTTGTGGTGTTTGCTGATTTCTGTAGTGTAAATATTCCCACCCTGGCTGACTGCAGGCTGCCAACATGGCGTCGCTGAACATTGAGCTGGGAAGAGACGCGCACTGTCAGCCTTTGAGAGCCAGTAGGAGCAGATCCAGCACACACACACTCTTGTTGTGACTGGGCTGGGATGTGACCTCAGTGATCCTCATTTCCCATTTTGTCCACAGGGTGAGGATGATAGGAATTGTGCTAGGTGTCCAAAATCTGAGGCATGTTCAAACTCTGTCCTTGAACAAGCAGCTGAATCACTGTGTGTGGACTCTTCTGTGGTTCATTTAAAGATTATTGAAATGTTTATGCATGAATCCTTTTGGGCCTCAGTTTCCCCATCTCCAAGGCAAGGGATTAGATGATTCCACAGGTCCCTTCTAGCCCTTGGTCTCTTTAGGAAGAGTCCATTGCATTCTCCTGTCCACACAAAACAAAACTTTTAACATGAGAAAACCTTTCATGCGCCCACAATTACATTGCCCTCTGTGGGGCACCCAGCACTGGGCCATCCTAGAGTTTGGCTATTGTCTTTCCTGCTGGCACAAGGGAATTTGGTAGACATTGACCCAGTAAAATTCTACCTTCTTTGTGTACCAGTCACACTTCATGACACAGCCATAGTGTGTCCCCAGAGGGAGCCTGGGGAGTGTGGAGGGAGGAGCTGGTTGCTTACGGAAAGGACATTCTCTGTCTTCCCGAACCCCTATGCAATGTAATAGACACCTATGGAATCCAAGAAAAGTCCACATGGAGAAAGACACTTTTATATGACAAAATTCAACATCTCTGGTGGGGTTTTACCCATAATGCTCTGTTGACAATCCTCCTGAGGGAGTTTCTGACTCAGCAATTCCACCTGTAGGAATTCTTTTTTTTTTTTGCAGCGGACATTTCGCCCTAGGCTAACATCTGCCAATCTTCCTCCATTTTTTTCCTTCCTTTTCTCCCGCCCCCAAACCCCAGTACATAGTTGTGTATAGTTGTAAGTCCTTCTGTTTCTTCTATGTGAGCCCCTGCCACAGCATGGCTACTGACAGACAAGTGGTGTGATTCCATGCCTGGGAACTGAACCCAGGCTGCCAAAACAGAGCACAGAGAACTTTACCATGAGGGCTGGCTCAAGGAATTCTTATCTTAAGGATATAATTGGACAAGTACTGAAAAATATGTGCGTGAGGATGTCCCTTACAGCATTATTTATAAAAACAACAACAAAAATGGAGACTAAATGCCCAACAATAGTAAACTTTTTAATTATGTTATACTATACATTGGAAAGCCATGTAGCTACAAAAAATACAAGATATAGATGTTATCTATTAACATAGAAAAATATGATATATTTCTGAAAAGCAGGTTACCAAACAGTGTGCTATTTTTGTAAAATATATCATATCATTCATTTATATTTGCCTCTGGAAGGAAGGATGGCAAAATGTTAATAGTGATTATCTGAATGGTGGGATTTGGGGAGATTTTGATCTTAATCTTTTTTCATATTAAATATTTTTTATGTTTAATTATGGTAAAATATGCATAACGTAAAATTTACCCTTTTGACCATTTTGAAGTGTACAATCCAGTGGTTGTCTTAGTCTGTTTGGCCTGCTATAACAAAATGCCACAGACCGGTGGCTTATCAACAGCAGAAATTGATTTCTCATGGTTCTGGAGGCTGGAAGTCAGAGCCCAGGGCGTCAGCCTGGTCAGGTGAGGGTCCTCTTCCAGACTGGAGACTTTTCGTTATATCCTCACGTGGTCGAAGGGGCTGGGGAGCTCCCTGGGGTCTCTATTTTAAGGGCACTCATCCCATTCATGGGGACTCTACCCTCTTGACCTAGTCACCTCCCAAAGTCTCCTCCTCCAAATATCACATTGGGGGTTAGGATTTCAACATAGGAATTTTGAGAGATTCACAATTATATGACATTAAGTACATTTGCAATGTTGTATGACCATCGTCACTATCCATTTCCAGAACTTTTCTGTCATCCCCAAAAGAAACTCTATACCCATTAAACACCAACTCCCCAGTCCACCCCCAGTGGCCCCTGGTAACCTCCACTCTACTTACTGTCTGTGAATTGGCCTCTTCTAGGTAACTCATAAAGAAAAAAGTGGAATCCCTCAATTATTGTCCTTTCGCAGATCATAATCTTTTTGCTTATTTATAATTTTAAGATTAAAAAAAAAAAGTCTGTTTTACTTGTGTAATAAAAAGGAAAGGAAAGAGAAAGCCCTAAAAGAGAGTTGTGGTATTTGGTCTCTGGTGGTTTCATTTCAGGTGGGGCCACAAGGTCCTGGCCGTCGTTCTTGCCCCTGCTGCCGTCACCTGGGGTGGGGGTCAGGATCTCACCGTCCATCTCTGCCTGGCAGGACAAAGGCAGGTGGCCAAGGGTTGAGGAGTACAGCCCTGCCTGCCTCAGAGCTGGTCACAGGTGTGGCTTGCTGGTCGCTGGCCGCTGGGCCTCAGGCCCCAGACCATCTGCTGAGAATTGTCTCATCTCAGGGTTTTCTGTGTGTGGTGGCGGAATTGAGAGGGCCCACTTGGGGTTCACCGTGCCTCGAACCTGACAGTGTCCTGCAGTGAGTGAGGTCCACACCAGGTGGAGGTGGGTTGTTGAGTCCACCTACCTTGAAGATTGAGAGCCTCAGCCTTTGTGTGCTCCAGAGCATCCTTTGTGTGTTCCAGACCCTGTGGCTTGATTCAACCTGTTAACTACTCACCATGGCGGCTGTGGGGATGGCTGCCGAATGCTTTGTCCATAGGCAGGGTCACCCTGGCTGGGGCGTGGGGAGGACTTTAGCTGGTGGGGTCCCTGAGGCCCCAAGTACTCTGGAGAGATGGCTGGCAGCCTCAGATGATTGGTGCCCCGTTCCTAAAGCCCCATCTAGGATCTTACAGTTGACCACATAGACATTTGGGGCAAGGAGTGCTCTCTCGTATGTGTGATGGGATAATCGGGGACATGATGCAGTGGGGTGAGGGCAGGGGAGGTGGTGTGCGCGCTTCAACTTCAGGTCAAGCCTGAGGTGAGAGGAGGTTGGGAAGCTTTGAGGACCCAGAATTGGGAAACCAGGTCACCTGGCTCTATTCAGGAGTCATGGGCGTGGGTCAAGTGGTTTTTCTCTGGGGTGCCTTGTTCTGTGGAAAAGGCGTTAAGTTCCTCGTTAGGTGAGCCCTCAGGAGGGCCTACCTGGCCCTCCCACAAGTTGGTGAGAGGACGTAGATGTGAGAGGGGTAGACGTGCCCACTGGGCTTTCTGGAAGTTTCTTAACCTGGTTCTGCCTATTTGCTGTCTGCCCAGTGGGAGACTGCTCTTTTGTTCCCAGACAGTTGGGGAAGTGTGAAGATTTTACAGAGATGGATATTGAAGGCCATTTTGAGAAGTTCTGTTTTTGTGGTGCTGATTTTTCTTTAGGGTTAGTCAGCAGAAGGGGGTGTCAATGTGGTTTCATGGAAAACTTCCCCTTGGTCTCCTGGAAATGTTCTGGAAACCCCCGGACAAGCTGTGTCTCCTGGCACTAGGAAGGGTCCAAGATGTGCTGTCTGTAGGGTATTAATGAGGTTAAAGCAGGGTGCATGTAAGATGCCCCACAATGGCTGTCCCAGGGGAGGCCTCAGCACACTCTGGACCCTTCCTTCACTCTCCCCTCCTTACTGCTTCTCAAGTGCAAGGAACCTGCCCATCTTGGGGGTGGAGGAGGCCAGTGGGTGGCAAGGAGAGGAAGCCCCAAGACCCCTGCAAACAAAGCTCAGGCTCTCGGCCTACAGCACCAAAAAAGGAAGAACTGCTGGGGTTCCCTTCGGAAGGGGAAGTGACGTCAGAGATGAGTCTCAGAGAAGCCACTCGGTAAACAGGAAGTATGGCTAGAAAGAAACCTGTGCTTGTAGGAAATGGTGAACTGGAGGTGGCCCCTCCTCACCTGCCGGGAGAAGTCAGCACATCCCCACAGAGCCAGGACACTAACCAACAGCCGGGCGAGTGGGGCTCGGACATGTGAGGGATACAGGCCGTGGGCCTCCCTGTGGCCCGGGCTCCACTTACATCCTGTCATGGAAAGCTTCATCGGCCCTACCCCAGTGAGGACCTGAAACTACCCTATAAAATAGCCCTTGGTTTTGAGAAATGCAGGTCAAGGGATGCTCAGCCTTACTGCCTTATTAGGGCCAGTGTTGCCTCCACCAACTTCCTGCTGTCTCCTGGGGCCAACTCAGTCACACGGAATTTCACACTTGGTTGAATTTTAGCCCACGAGGGGGTACATGGCAGGGCCCAGTTGGCTGAAGGTGACAGAGGCGCTGCTCTAGGGAGGCGGGAGTGACCAGGCCCTTCCCTGGGGTCTGTAGATATTGGAGGGTTAGCTTTCTAACCTGGGGTCTTTGGTTTCTCTGGGCTAGAGTCTAAATTCTACACACACATACACACACACTCTCTCTCCCCACACTCTCCCTTGCACACCCATACTTATACATTTACACACACACACACGCAGCTTTTTATGTCTGGAATGTTTACTTCCTTTATGCCTTTTTTGGTCCCACGCCAACACCCTGGTTCTCTGACATGAGGCTAAGGGGCTTTGGGTTTCCTTCTAAACATCCATCCAGGTCAAAAGCTTGTGGCCCCTGAGGGACCTCCCTATAAACAAGAAGTTGCTCATCCGGGCCTGTGAGGTGATTGTTTGGGTGGGTCCAGTGGTGACTTTACAGGTCACTACCTGGCCACTTGCCTGCTGGTATGGAAGTGGGAGGCAGGCCCTTCTGGCGGGAGTCCCAGGACCGTTTCCTCAGATCTTCCTCAACAGTGCTGGGGCTTCAGACCCATGTGTGAAAGGCCTGAGTGAGAAGGGCCGGGGTCCCAGTTGGCAGTGGAGAGAGCAGGGGCTTTGCAGACCAAGCTGCTTAGGGGGTGGGGTCCCAGCTTGGCCACGTGCTGCATCTCAGTTCCTCATCTGGTGGGTGGGCCAGGCAGGGGGCTGCCTCCTGGGATGGGAGCAAGGTTTCCTGTCAACAGGGGCCTTGTACCTGTCGTCAGGCTTTTTCCAGGATCAGGGAGCAGGCGGTTTGGGGGCCAGTGAGCATAAGGGATACCTCGTTCTTTAGACAGAGGATGAGATGTGACTGAGGGTCTGTGGCTCTGTGACATTGCAAGTGCCCAGGTCCCTGGACAGGGTCTCTGTCCCTGGCTCTTGCAGAGTCTGCTTTTTCTACAGCTGGTCTGTCCTGCCAGTCCCTCAGTGGCCTCCCTTCCCCAGGACTCAGCCTGCTGTGGCTGGCAGCTGAAGTCGGTCTGCACCTGCCTGTCCTGCTCAGAGTCCCTCAGATCTGGCGCTTAGTCAGGGCACTTAGAAGGAGCTCTGGGCTTCATGTCAGCTCTGTGACCTGGGACAGCTTGCCTAACCTCTGGGACCTTCTGTTTCCTCATCTGTAAAATTGTGGAAATAAAGCCTTCCCTGTGCGTTGTTGTAAGGAGTAAGATAAAGTTTCTAGAGCCTTGGTACCGACATAATAATAGCCCATCATAAGCTCTTATTTATGGTAGCTGTCTGTTATTCACATTTGTCGTTTTGTTATTAGCACAATAATAATATCATGAGTGTTCTGTTCTCAGTTTGTGGAACACCGGGTGCTAAGGCTAGTCTGCTGCTGGTTCTCTTGAGCTGAGCCCTTTCCACCTGCCTCCAGGTGCGTGCCATCCCTCCTCAGGCAGGGCGAGCCATCCTCTTTCCAGAGACCTTCCCTCCCTCTTCCCTGATGCTTAGCATTCTTTGGGGGGGCCGGGAGGGACGAAGCCTTTAACCACAGTCAGACATAAAGCTGAGAAAGTGCAGTACAGACACCCAGGACACTCGACCTTGTGTCTCCCTTGTTTCCTGAGCAGAGTGATTGGGGGCCTGGACACCCTGGGTGGGAAAGGGGAGGGAAGAAGTCCATTCGGGGAAGGGAGGATCAGTGGGTTGAACAGGACCCAGCGAGGACACGGGCCTGGCCAGTGCGTGGGCCTTTTATTGAATACGGTGTGCAGGTGGAAGGCAAAGCGCAACCTGTTTCCTTCCGAGGCAGCCTGAATCTTGCCCCCGTCTGGGACACGCTCAGGTTCAAGAACAGCTTGTAATCTCTAGATCTTGGCAGGCCCCCAGGCCACAGCTCAAGTCTCCTTCCTCGGGTGGCGCAATAGGGCTGGATTTCCTGTTTGCCAGCGACACTTCTTCCTGCCCTGTACCAGGGGGCTGAAGTGAAGAGGGGTCAGCACTATCTCCTCTGTCGCTGCTTGGGAACAAAGCAGAGCCTAGGGCAGTCTTTAACACGATAGTGTGAAGCACCACGTGGGGTAACTTTCTTCTCCAACCCAGGAGCTTCACAGTGTCCCCAGAGGCAGGGCCGAGCTCAGAGGAGAGGTGGGGACAGGCCCCAAAAGGGGAAGCTGTGGGCCTCCAGCAAGCGTTTCCTTTGCATCTGGGGCCCGGGGCTGGTTTCCTGGCTTCTGTGGTGTGCGTGGGTTTTCACGGGTTTGCATGACGTGCCCTTTGCATCAGCTCTGTTTGCATACACTGACCCTCTGGGATGCTCTCCACTGTTCCCTTTCCCCTTGAAATATTAGTAATGGGGAGGAGGACGCGAAAGAACCAACTCAGTCTGCTTTTAGAAAATTCTATTCCTTCCATTCTTAAAGGCTGCTTTGAGATGCGTTTGGTGGTGTCCTCAGTCTACATAGCTCTATTCCTATCAGATTTCATGGTGGTTCTCAGCCCCGGTTGTACATTGGCCTGACCTGGAGAGGCTTTAAAAATGCCCATGCCTGGGCCCCTCCCAGAGGGCCTGATGGAATTGGTCTGAATCGCAGCCTGGACATCAGGACTTTTAAATCAACTCCTCTTCCCCTCACCCACCCCTACTCCGAGAGAGTCTGAAGCGCACCCAGAATTAGAACCTCTGAGATGTCGCCTCTCAAGACCAGCCGTTCCTCTTTCCCCTTTTGGTTTCGGCTGAGGCCTTGCCAGGTACACGGCCCTCTCACCCGTCAGGGGTGGCTCTATCAGGTTTGTCCTTCTGGGAATTCTCTCTGGAAAGCCCTCCCCTCCCTGAGTCTGTCTCTTTCTCCTAGCTGCCTTCCCTTAGAGACTGGGACTGCCTGGGTGCTGTAAATTGTCTGTTGCCTCCCAACCCCCCATCTTACCCCAGGAGCTGAGGTGGGGGTGGGGTGTGGCCTGGCTCCTGCGGTGCAACCAGGAAGACAGCTTGGGAAACAAAAAAGAAAAAACCACCACAGCGGGGGTTCTTCATCTCACTCTGGACTTTCCCGCCAGGGGTTGCCCACCTCGCTGTACTGCATTTGCCCTGCTCCCTCTGGGGACTTTCCAGTTAACAAATAAGATGGGAGATACTTAGTCTTTAGGCTGGAACTGTCTAGGGATTGGCCAGCGTCCCGGGGAAGCCCCAAGACCAGATTAACTTCAGCATGTTCTCCCCTAACAGAAAGTGAGTGAGGGCACCAGCGCTTGGAGGGACCAAGAGCTGAGAACAGAGGAGATTCTCTTCTCTTTAGATTCCTTCTCCCACCTCCTCCAGCTTTTGGAGGATTTGATGTTTGTGCTTCTTGCAGGAAGCTGAGCTGGTGAATTTCAAGGGCCTGGACTGCCCCTCATTTATTTTTGAGGGGCCTCGCGGGGGAGGCTGGAAACACCTGTGAGTGGGGGTCTGTGAAGAGGAAGAGGAAAGGATCTTTTGTGTGACAGCTATGGAGTTTGACTGGTGCAGGGCTGGGGCGAGTCTGTCCCCATGCCTGCAGCTTAGCCTCGCACCGCACCTGGTGGTCCTGTGTGCGCAGCTGTTTCCTCCCAGCTTGAGGGTGGGAGGGAGAAAGTGACAGAGCCAGGAGCCGCTTCAAGCCCAAACATGGGGCAGGTGTACTGGACGCTGTTGGTACCCACCCAGATGCCCTTTATCTGTTGCGTGTTATGAGTGTTGACAGGTCTTAGCTCCTCCGTCATCCTGAGAGTTGCTCTTGCAGGGAAACATCTGGGAGCTTGCCCTGTCCTCCCCGGAATGGCCCTCAGCCAGTGACTGAGTGGCACAGGGGTACAAAGGCTTGGCCTGCTTGACTCAAGGTAGGACACCTCTCTCGAGTTACTCACACCCCGGAGCTCCCGTGGGATCAGGCTGTGGCTGGAGTCCAGCTGAACCCACATCACGCCTTAGCTCCTTCCCCTGCAGTGTCCTGCTTCCCTTCCTCACCCTACGGGTTTCTCCTGAAAACACTTCCTCGTTAAATCACAGCACAGGAATCCTCATCTGGGGCTGTCTTTCTAGGAATCCCCTGACCTAAGACAGCAGGTTAGCTTTTCCTGGGCTGGCTGTTGAACCCACTCCGTCCCTTGGAGAAATGATGATGATGAGAATATTTGCAGAAGAGAGGCGCAGGCTGGGAGCTGGGGGTCCAGAGAGAGGAAGCTCCAGGTCCAGGAGGGGAGAGAAATACCAGACAGATGGTTTCCATGTGGTGGTAAGTGCTGTGATGAAGGACACACTGAGGAGTGAGCCCCTGTCCCCCAACACTCCCCAGGGGCAGCGGGGACAGTTGCTGGGGGGGGGCCTGGCTAAGTTTTGGATCAGGTCTAAGGAACATGGACTGAGGAGGAGCATGGGCACACTCTCAGAGCGTGAAGAGCAGGCCCAGAAATTTCTCCGAGGCTGGGATGTTGCCACATTCAGTGGCTTAGGAACCTTCTCTTGTCCAGGCACTCTTTTGGATCTTAGGGAAAGTTGTACCCCCCAGATGTCTTTGGAGCAGACAGGAAGTAATGGAAGTGTCTCCACGTGGGACATGGTAGGTTCCACTGACAGGCTGGATGGCATTGCCTGGGCGCTTAATACAGCTGAGGAGAACCTGGAACATTCTGAAAGGGCATGAAATTAGTGCCAGAAGTGTCGATGAACCCAGTGGGTCTCCCACAGGACTAGGGCCTGGGAGGTCATGCCCCGACTTGGCAAGCCCAGAATATTCACATCTCCAGACATTTTACCAGAGTGCTTGGTAGTTAGCAGGCGTTCAAGATACATTTTATCTTTTAAAGTTTTTCTAAAGAGAAGTTGTACTGATTTAGAGTTCCTGAGGGGTAAATGACCATGTTCCCAGAGGGAGTTCAATAGGTTTAAATACGTTTTAGACTTCCGAAGAGGCTCTACGTTAAAAATTGTATCAAATCTGCGCTCTCATTCATGTCCCCTTTTCCCCTCTCAACTCCTTTCTCTGTGTGGGAAGCTATAAGCTGTTTCAGTTCTGTGCCTGAGATGCTGGCTGATGTGGGAAGCTCCTCTTTCCTCCCCATCTTGGTCTCCTTTTTTCAAAGAGGTGATGACAATCACGTATTCATTCCTAAGGCATTGTGGAAGTGATGCTTGTAAATGATTCTTACAAGGCATTTTGGAGTGCAGGAGGGTACCCTAAATTCTTGATAATAATAGAGAAGGCAGAAGAGTTGCAACCAGCTAGCTGAGCGACTCCCTCTCTCTAAGTGAAGATATTGGCAGGTTCCCTTGGAGGAAGTGTCCACATCCACATTCCAGGCTCATCAGCTGCCTTCCTCTGCCCCTTCCTTGGATGAAGAACAATACTCTGTTGAAGGAATATCGGACTGAACTCTAAATTTCCGGCCCTTTGTTTGCTGTGCTGCTGTGTTTGCCTTAAAGTGTATGTAAATTTAGCTGGCTTATTTTTTTTTCCCAGCTGGCTGGAGGTAGCCAGTAATTTGTGGTGATGGTTGGAAGATTGTGAAGAGAGATGCAGAGGTTGTCTTTGAGACAGACAAAGGAGAGGTTGGGTCCTAGAATCAGTTACCTGTAATTTCGATTCAAGAGTGTGGTAGGCTATGTAGGTATTTTCCTAAGACTTCTTCCCCAAGAAATGTAAAAGTAAGAAACAAGGTGGGCAGAAGTCAGGCTGGAGACAAAGATTGGGCAACATGAGGCTTTAGGTCAGATTTATAGCAATGGCCTTGGTAAGATCACCCAACAGGTAGAGAGTGACCAAGCTTTGGAGAATTCCCACACTTGGGCCATCAGACTACTTGATTTATATCAATCTGGTAGGTAAAAAAATAGTGATGAGAGAGGTTGGACATCTTTTCATAGGTTTATTAACTATTTGTATTTATTTTTCTGTGAGTTATCTGTTCATGTCCTTGCCTAATATCCTATTGCATGTAGAATCTTTTTCTTATTGATTTATTAAAGCCTTTTACATATTAAGGACACCAGCCTTTTGTCATATGTATTGTGAATATTTTCCCCCAATTTGTCATTTGCTTTTTGACTTCAGATAGGGTAAATTTCTTTTCTAAACAGAAGTTTAAAATTTTTACACATTGGTATCAGTGTTGTCTTTTTATTTTGCCTTCTGGATTTTGCATCTTGCATAGGAAAGTTTTTCCCACTTCAAGTTTATATATATCCTACATTTCCTCCCAGCATTTTATTTTTTAATCTTTAAATTTTTAATTCATCTATGATTTCTTTTGGTGGAAGGAGTAAGGTAGTGGTTTCACTTCCCCACCTTCCCCTTTCCAAAGGTCAGCCAATTCTCCACCAACATTGTTTTTTAAAAATTAATCTGTCTTTTCTCTGCGATTTAGAAATTTAGCCCACATTCTATGTTCCCAAATATATTTGGGTCTATTTCTCTATACTATGTTGTTTCATTGAAGTGCCCATGTTTTCTCAAGGACCACATAGTTCTAATAACTATAGAGAAGACTTAAATTCTCTAGTTGATGTTCTCAGGAGATTTAAGAGGAGATGGTACCACAATGGAATTGTCTTGAGAGCAGGACAGATTACTCTCAGATGCAAAACAAAACTACCAAATTATAGGTTATGATGGAGGCAGTGAACAAAAGAGAAAATCCAGTCAGAGTTAGAAGATGAACTGGAGAATTCTGAGGAAAATAGGGAAATGGAGATTATGAGTAAAAATCATAAGCAGCTTGGAGGATAGCTGCAGGCATGGATGGATGGATGGATGGATGGATGGATGGATGGATGGATAGTGCTAGAGAGAGGGGATAGAGACATTGAAGAAGAAGAACCAAGAATGGAAGGAAGAGAAGCAGTAATCAAAGAAAGAATACAATGACATTTCCCTGTTGGAGAAAGACTTGAATGTTTAGGCTGAGAAAGTCTATGAAGACCAGGCACCACGAATCTGATTTCTGCTCCAAACAGGCCATGGAATTGGCTCTGGCTGAGGTCTCCCATGACTTTGTGTGGTAAATCAGAGGCTGCTCTGGTTTCCCTTCCTTGGGTTTCCACCACCAGCTCCTGGCTCTGCTGACCACGGCCTCCTTCCCAAGGCACCTCGTTCTCTTGGCTTCCAGGGTACCATGTTTCCGGTTTTCCCTATTCCTCTTCCAGGGACTCCTCTTCCTCTGCCCATCCTTGACCTAGTGGGGATACGGGGGCCCTGCCCCTTCAGCCCTCTCTGCTCTCTCGCTGTTGACTTCATCTGCTCTTCTGACCCCACTCCCTCAGCTCATGCCAGGCCTCTCTCACTGGAAGCTCCCATGCTTTCACTCTCCTGGGCAACAGACCTAGCTGTGCTCCTTGTCATCTGCGCTGGAGGGTTCCATGTCAGCGCTTGTAAGTGTCACCCACCACCTCTGTCACTGTTCTCTCCATCAGCCTGGATGCTGCCTTTTAACTCTACCTCGAATCTGGGAGCATCCCTTTCCAAACTTTTTTATTGATGTCTCACGACTTTTTCTTCTACCTCTTTAAGCTCTCTAGACTCTGTTCCTCCATCCCCCTTCCCCCCTTCCCCGCTCCCCCTGCCTCCGTTCTCTTCCCCAATCCTTTCTCCACAAAGCAGAGGGTAGGGTGGGGTGATCTTTTCAAACTTCAAGTCAGATCATACCTTCCCTTTATAACTCCCTTGTTTTCCTATTCCCCCTGTAAAAAATGATTACAGACTTGGTGGTTTAAAACAACAGAAACTTACTCTCCTACATTCTGGAGGCCAGAAGTCTGAACTCAGTTTCACTGGGTCAGCGGGGCTGTGCTCCCTCCAGAGGCTCTGGGAGGAATCATTTGCTTGCCTTTTCCGATTTGTGGCTCTCCATTCCTTGGATCACGACCCTTTCTCCATCTTCAGAATCTCCCACTGCCTCTCCCTTATAAGGACACTTGTGGTTACATTTATGGCCCACCCAGATAATCTAGGATAGTCTCCCCATTAAGATCCTTAATTTCTTCACATCTGCAAAGTTCCTGTTACCATATAAGGTAACATTCACAGGTTCCAGGGGTTAGGACCTAGATATCTTTGGGGCCGTTATTCAGTCTACCACACCCCCATGGCACCTCAGTGCCCTCTGGATAAAGTCCAAACTCCTTGACATGGTCCAGGTCCTGTACGCGCACGACCCCATCTTGTATAACTCCGGCGTATGTGCTCCCTCTGCCTGGACCGCTCTGCGCCTCACCTTTGCCAGCTCCCTCACATCACTGGGGTCTCAGTTTAGAGGTCATTTCCCCCAGGAAGCCCCTGGGACCCCACCCAAGTCCAGATTAGGTGCTCTTGCCGTGTGTCGCCGTAGCACCTGCCTTTCTTGATAAAACTGTCTGTCTGTCCCCTGGTATCTCAGACTGGACCACACACCCTTGAGGGCAGGGCTGTGTCTGTTTGAATTGCCATCAGTAAGAGCAAAACGTGGCACATGTTAGGCATGCAATAAATGTTTTTAAGTGTGTAAATTTACATATGCATAGAAGGAGTACTTTTTAAAAAACTGGGTGCTCACTAGTTATGGGTAATTGTCACTTAGAAAAAAAAACTTTCTCACTAGTCTGATTTTCTTTCCTTTTTCCTTTTTTTGCAGTACATATGTACTCTATTATTTCTTTTCTTCTTTTGGAAAAATAAAAAGTTTAAAATTTAGGAAGAACAACTGTGTTTTAAGGTACCACTTTTGGGTACACAGGTGGGGTATGAATTTTCCGAATGGAACTAGCCCTCCGTCCCTCTCCCCCCCACTTACACCTCTTCCTTACGGGGCTTTGTATTAGTTTCCTTTGGTTGGCTGAACAAAGTGCCAACATTTAGTGACTTAAAACAACACAGATTTATTCTGTTCCGGTTCTGTAGGTCAGAGGTCTGGCATGGTTCTCCCTGGGCTAAAATCTAGGTGTCAGCGGGTTCGTGTTCCTTTCTGGAGGCTCCAGGGGAGAACCCGTTTCCTTGTCCTGTCCAGCTTCCAGAAGCTGCCAGCGTCCCTTGGGTTGTGCCCCCTTTTCTCCGGCTTCAAAACCAACCACAGCGGGTTCAGTCCTTCTCACATCGTTATCACCGTCACACTGACTTTTCTGCCTTCCTCTTCCAATTAAAAAAAACACTGGGGTAAAATACACGGAAAATTTACCATCTTAACCATTTTGAAGTGTGCAGTTCAGCGGCATTGAGTACATGCACAGTGTTGTGCTGCTGTCACCACCATCCATCCACAGAACTGTTTTCATCTTGCAAAACGGAAACTCTGTAACCATTAAAGAATAACTCCCAATTCCCTTCTCCCCCCAGCCCCTGACAACCACCATTCCACTTTCTATCTATGAATTTCACTAGTCTAAGTACCTCATATAAGTGGAATCATATGGTATTTCACTTTTTGTGACTGGCTTATTTCACTTAGCATAGTGTCCAGATGGTTCATCCATGTTGTAGCATGTGTCAGAATTTCCTTCCTTTTAAAGGCTGAATAATATTCCATTGTATGTATATACCACACGTTGTTAATCGGTTCATCCACTGATGGACACTTGAGTGGCTTACGCTTTTTGGTTATTGTGACTAATGCTGCTATGAACATGAGTGTACAAATATCTCTTCAAGATCATGCTTTCAATTTTGGGGGGCATATGCCCAGAAGTGGAATTGCTGGATCATATGGTAATTCTATTTTTAATTTTTTGAGGAACCTCCATATTGTTTTCCACAGTGGCTGCACCATTTTACATTCCCACCAACAGTGCACAAGGGCTCCAGTTTCTCCACGTCCTCACCAAACCTTGTTATTTTATGTGTGTTTGATAGTAGCCATCCCAATAGGTGTGAGATGATATCTCATTGTGGTTCTGATTTCTGTTTACCTAATGATTAGTGATGTTGAGCATCTTTTCATATACTTACTGGCTATTTGTATGTCTTCTTCAGAGAAACGTTTATTCAAGTCCTTTGCCCGTATTTTAATCAGACTGTTTTTTGTTGTTGAGTTATAGGAGTTCTTTATATATTCTGGATATTAACATTTTATCAGATAATATGATTTGCAAATATTTTCTCCTATTCCATGGGTTGCCTTTTCACTCTATTGATTCACTTTGAAGGACTCTTGTGATTATATTGGACCAACCCAGATAAGCCCGGATCATCACTCCACCTTTCGGGGGCTATTATTCTGCTTACCACAGGCCTCATCTCTCTGCTCGGGCCTCTGTTAGGACCCGTTTCTCTGTCTCCTTCATCAGCAGTTGAATGAGCACGTACATCATCCCATATTGCTCGTGAGTACCTGGCCTTCCCCACACTGATTCTCACCCTGTCCTTTGATCCTAGTTTCTGCCCAGACTTGGGGAATAGAGAAGTCAGCATCTGGTGGGTGGGCAATGGGCCCCTTTATCTGCCTCTGAGTCCCCAGTCCCCTGTGACCACTCAAAGCTCCTGGCAGTTGGGTGAGGCAGGAAAGGGCTTCTGTTTGTCTTGGGCGTGGCTGCCTTTCTCCCACAGATGCTCCTTTTCATGCATGCCTCCAGCTCCTCGCTTACTACCCAACTGTCCTACTGTCTAACCCTTTTTGCTCCAATTATGTATGTTGTATAGTTATCAGTAGTCCAGAAAAGTACAGAAAGGTCAAAGGGAAAATTTTAAAAAATGACTGCTATTGTAAAAAATGTTGAATTCAATTGATATGGATGCTGAAGTATAGGGGAAAGTGACTGATGCCTGTAATTTACTATTTTGCTAGAAAGTCAGTTACTTAGTTACTGTATTTAATTAATTTTTCAAGCTTTATTGAGATATAATTGACATGTAACATTGAGTAAGTTTAAGGTGTACAATGTGATAATTGGATACTATATATTGTGAGATGATTACCACAATAAGGTTAAACACTTCCCTCACCTCACCTAATTACCATTTTTTTATGTGTGATGAGAACACTTAACGTTTACTTTCTTTGCAACTTTCACCTGTAATATACAGTACAGTTGTCATGCTGTACATTAGATTCCCCAGAACTTATTCATGTTATAGCTGGAAGTTTGTACCCTTTGACCAACGTCTCTCCATTTCCTCCACCCCTAGCCCTTGGCAACCACCATTCTAGTCTCTGTTTCTATGAGTTCAGCTTTTTTAGCTTCCACATATAAGTGAGGTCATACAGTACTTGCCTTTCTCTGTCTCGTTTACTTCATTTAGCACTATGCCTTCAAGGCCCATCCATATTGTTACAAATGGCAGGATTTCCTTCTTTTTTGTGACTGAATAGTATTCCATTGTGTGTATGCAAACACACACACATATACACACACACCCCCACACATCTTCCTTATCCATTCATCTGTCGATGGACACTTAGGTTATTTCCATGTCTTGGCTGTTGTGAATAGTGCTGCTGTGAACATGGGGTGCATAAGTCTCTTCGAGATAGTTATTTTGTTTCCTTTGGATATATAGCCAGAAGTGGAACTGCTGGATCATATGGTAGTTCTATTTTAAATTTCTTGAGAAACCTCCAGACTGTTCTCCATGCTGGCTGCACCAATTCGGATTCCCACCGACGGTGTACGAGGGTTCCCTCTCCTCTACATCCTTGCCAGTGCTTGTTGTCTCATATCTTTTTGATAATAGCCATTCTAACAAGTGCGAGGCGATATTTCATTGTGGTTTTGGTTTGCATTTCCCTGATGATTAGTGATATTGAGCATCTTTTTATATACTTGTTGGTCATTTTTATGTCTTTGGAAAAATGTCTATTCAGATCCCCTGCCTATTCTGTAATCAGATGATTTGTTTTTGCTATTGAGTTGTATGAGTTCCTTACATATTTTGGATATTAACCCTTTACCAGATATATGGTTTGCAGATATTTTCCCCCATTCCATAGGTTGCCTTTTCGTTTTACTGATTATTTCCTTTGCTGTGCAGAAGCTTTTTAGTTTGATGTGATCTCACTTACTTATTTATGCTTTTGTTGCTTGTGCTTTTGGTGTCATGTGAAAAAAATTGTTGCTCAGACCAATGTCAAAGAGCTTCTCCTCTGCTTTCTTCTAGAATTTTTACAGTTCAGGCCTGACATTTAAGTCTAATCCATTTCAAGTTAATTTTTGTGAGTGGTGTAAGATAGGGGTCCAATTTCATTCTTTTGCATGTGAGTTTCCAGTTTTCCCAACATTTATTGAAGAGACTATCCTTTCCCCATTGAGTATTCTTGACTCTCTGTCAAAAATTAGTCGAGCGTGTATGTGGGTTTTTTTTTTTCTGGGCTCTTACTTCTATTTCTTTGGTCTATGTGCCCAAACCATACTGTTTTGATGACTATAGCTTTGTAGTATAGTTTGAAATCAGGAAGTGTGATGCTTCCAGCTTTGTTCTTCTTTCTCAGGATTGCTTTGGCTATTTGAGATCTTTTGTGGTTCCATATGAATTTCAGGGTTTATTTTTTATTATTTTTTTTCTTAGATTGGCACCTGAGCTAACAACTGTTGCCAATTTTCTTTTTTTTTTTTTTCCTGCTTTTTTCTCCCCATATCCCCCCAGTACATAGTTGTATATTTTAGTTGTGGGTCCTTTAGTTGTGGCATGTGGGACGCTGCCTCAATGTGGCCTACTGAGCGGTGCCCTGTCTGTGCCCAGGATCTGAACCCTGGGCCGCCGAAACAGAGCACGTGAACTTAAACACTCGGCCACAGGGCTAGCCCCATAGGATTTATTTTTTATTTCTGTGAAAAGTGCTGTTAGAAATTTGATAGGGATTGTATTGAATCTAGAGATGGCTTTGGGTAGTATGGCCATTTTAATGGTATTCTTCTAATCTGTGAACATGGGATAGCTTTCCATTTATTTGTGTCTTCTTCAGTTTCTTCCATCAATATCTTATAATTTTTAGTGTACAGATCTTTCACCTCCTTGGTTAAATTTATTCTTAAGAATTTTATTGTTTTTGATGCTATTGTAAATGGGATTTTAAAAAATTAGATAGTTTGTTGTTAGTGTATAGAAACACAACTGGTTTTTGTGTGTTGATTTTGTATGCTGCAGCTCTACTGAATTCATTGATAATTCTAACAGCTTTTTGGTGGAATTTTTAGGATTTTCTGTGTATAAGATCATATCATCTGCAAACAGAGACAATTTTACTTCTTCCTTTCTGATTTGGATGCATTTTATTCATTTTTCTTGCCTGATTGTTCTGGCTAGGACTTCCAGTATGATATTGAATAGGAGTGTTGAGAGTGGGCACATTTGTCTTGTTCCTGACCCAAGAGGAAAAGCTTTCAGTTTTTCACCATTGAGTATGATGTTAGCTGTGGGCTTGTCATATCTGGCCATTATTATATTGAGGTACATTTCTTCTATATCCAATTTGTTGGATTTTTATCATAAAGGAATGTTGAATTTTGTCAAATGCCTTTTCTGTTTCTATTGAGACGTGATTTTTATCATTCATCCTGTTAATGTGATGTATCACCTTAATTGATTTGCATATGTTGAACCATCCTTCCATCCCAGGGGTAAATCCCACCTGATCATGTTGTATGATCCTTTCAATGTGCTGTTGAGTTTGGTTTGCTAGTATTTTGTTGAGAATTTTTGCATTTACATTCAACAGGTATATTGGCCTATAGTTTTCTTTTCTTGTCTGGCTTTAGTATCAGGCTAATGCTGGCCTCTTAAAATGAGTCTGGGAGTGTTTCTTCCTCTTCAGCTTTTTTGGAAGAGTTTGAGAAGGATTGAGATTAATTCTTCTTTAAATGGTCGGTACAATTCACCAGTGAAACCATTTGGTCCTGGGCTTTTCTTTGTTGGGAGGTGGGGATTTTTTGTTTGTTTTTTTGTGGATTTTTTTTGTAAGGAAGATTGGCTCTGAGCTAACATATGTTGCCAATCTTCCTCTTTTTTTTTTCCTTCCCAAAGCCTCAGTACACAGTTGTATATCCTGGTTGTAAGTCCTTCTAGTTCTTCTATGTGGGATGCTGCCACAGCATGGCTTCATGAGTGGTGTGTAGGTCTGCACCCAGGATCTGAACTGGCAAACCCTGGGCCACCGAAGTGAAACACACAAACTTAACCACTCAGCTACAGGACTGGCCCCTGGGAGGTTTTTTTCTTTTTTTTCCCCAAAGATTGGCACCTGGGCTAACAACTGTTGCCAATCTTTTTTTTTTTTTTCCTGCTTTATCTCCCCCAACCCCCCTTGTACACAGTTGTATATCCTAGTTGCACGTCCTTCTAGCTGTGGGATGTGGGACGCCGCCTCAACGTGGCCTGACGAGCGGTACCACGTCCGTGCCCAGGATCCGAACCCTGGGCCGCCACAGCGGAGTGTGGGAACTTAACCAACTCGGCCACAGAGCCGGCCCCCCTGGGAGGTTTTTGATTACTGATTCAATCTGCTTGCTCATTATTGGTCTGTTCAGATTTTCTATTTCTGCATGATCCAGTCTTGGTAGGTTGTATGTTTCTAGGAACTTATTCATTTCTTCTAGGTTATCCAATTTGTTGACATATAATTGTTCATAGTAGTCTCTTAGGATCCTTTGTATTACTGTGGTATCAGTTGTAATATTTCCTCTTTGTTTCTGATTTTATTTATTTGAGGCTTCTCTCTTTTTTTCTTCATCTAGCTAAAGGTTTGTCAATTTTGTTTATCTTTTCAAAAAACCATCTCTTAGTTTTGTTGATCTCTTCTATTGTTTTCCTGGTCTCTGTTTCATGTATTTCTGCTCTATTCTTTATTATTTCCTTCTTTTTGCTAATTTTCGGCTCAGTTGTTCTTCTTTTGCTAGTTCTTTGATTTTAGGAAATTTTAGCAAATTAGGTTATTGGCAATCTTTCTTTTTTCTTAATGTAGGTGTTTATTGCTATAAACGTCCCTCTTAGAACTGCTTTTGCTGCATCCCATAAGTTTTGATATGGGTGTTTCCATTTTTGTTTGTTTCAAGATATTTTTTGATTTCCCTTTTGATTTCGTCTTTGACTGATTAGTTGTTCAGGAATGTATTATTTAATTTCCACATATTTGTGAATTTTTCAGTTTTTCTCCTGCTATTGATTTCTAGTTTCATACCACTGTGGTCAGAAAAGGTACTTGGTATGATTTCAATCTTCTTAAATTTGCTAAGACTTGTTTTATGTGTAATTTACTTTGAAATGCATCAAAAATAAGATGGATTGGGCCAGCCCTGATGGCCTATTCATTAAAGTTTGGTGTGCTCCATTTTAACAGCCCAGGTTCGGTTCCCAGGCACAGAACCACACCACTTGTCTGTCAGTAACCATGCCATGGTGGCAGCTCACATAGAAGTAGAAGGACTTACGACTAGAATATATAACTATGTACTGGGGCTTTGGGGAGGAAAATTTTAAAAAGAAAGGAAAAGATTGGGGCCAGCCTGGTGACATGGTGGTTAAGTTTGCGTGCTCTACTTCAATGGCCCAGGGTTCGTGGGTTTAGATCACAGGTGCAGACCTGCACACCACTCATCAAGCCATGCTGTCCCACATACAAAATGGAGGAGGATTGGCACAGATGTTAGCCCGGTGACAATCTTCCTCAAGCAAAAAGAGGAAGATTGGCAATAGATGTTAGCTCAGGATGAATCTTTCCCAGCAAAAAAAAAAAAAGATGGATTGTTGAACGGATAAAGGGATGTATAGATGGATAGATATATGATGAAGTAAGGATAGTAAATGTTAATGGTAGAATAGCCATGGATGCCTGGCTACATATTGTCATATTTCTTCAACTTTATGTTAGAAAATTCTCACGATAAAATGTTTGAAAAAAATTGTTGCTAATGTTGTTACCCAGAGAGAGCTGGCCTGCCGTTCATTTACATATATATATACACACACACCAGGGGCTCTCAACCTCTAGTATTATCTGCAGACATTTTTGTTATGACTGGAGCGGTGCTGCTAGCATCTAGTGGGTAGAGGCCATGGATGCTGCTGAACGTCCTCCAGTGCATAGGACAGCCCCCACCACAAAGAATGGTCCAGCCCCAAATGTCAGTGGTGCTGAGGTTGAGAAACCCTGAAATATGTATATATTCATTCATATAAATGTATATATATGCATGTTTTATGCTTACATATATTAAATGTCTCTCACATTATCATATTTTAATGGCGATCATAGGCACATATGCTGTGATTTATTGCGCCCAGCTGTATTTGGGCATTTTGGGGGTTTACCAATCCTTAGCATACCTCAGTAGAATCTGAGCCTTCCCTGTCAGACGGATCTCTATTCTGTGTTGTGGAGGTCTCTTTAGGGAAGACTCTCTGTCATCCTTGGAACCAACTTGGGTGTCAACATTCTTTGTGCCTGGGGCATTTGTTCTGGGGCTGTCCAGGGACTGTCATCTTTCCTTTGAGTGTTTTTTCCTCAGAGGCTGTGGCAAGCAGAGGCAGCAGCTAGCACTGTGGCATCTCACTAGCCCTGGGTCAGCAGTGGGTTGCCCCAGCTGTGGATTTGGGATGGGGACAGAGAGCCATGTCCCCCTCATCCTCTGGCCCGAGTTCTGCTGAGTTCCTAAGGACACAACCTGACCTTAACCTCTGTCTTCTCCTTTCCAATATAGGTTTCTCCTTCTGATGAAAAGAGAAAGGAAGAATGGACTACAGTCACCAAACTTCCCTAGTCCCATGTGGACAAGATAAATACATTTCCAAGTAAGATATTTTGCTATAATGTTGTGTCGCCAGTGGCCAGTCCCATGTGGATAGAAGCCACTGGCCGAGGTGCCTCCTCTGCACATGAGAGAGCTGGGGCTCTTGTGCATGAGAAGGAGCTGAGCAGCCGAGTGGGGACAAATGAGAGCATCAGCAAGCATACTGCTATAGATAAATACATGCTCCTGGAGCCTGGCCATAGAGAGTGAAGTAAAGGGGGGCCTCAAGACAAGGCACCTTTGGGGGCTCGAAAGAGATGGTGTCCTAGAGGCCTTCCAGGAGGAAGAGTTAATGATGGCTGCTCACTGTCCTGTCTGTGGTGTCCCCAGCAGGGAGTTCTGGCTTGGTTGTGTCCCTGTGCTGCTGGGGTTCTGGCTAAAATGGGCACAGGTGCTTCCTGAATAGAAAGAGATGGTTTCATTACTTTATATATGCTAAAATCTCGTGAACTTGGAGTTTTTGCCAATGTGACAGAGGCTGAGCTAAAATGGGCTTTCTTGAACTATAAGTTTGAGGATGTATTTTTATATCCAGCACAGGGATTTGTACATGCTGCATGCTCTATATCTTAGCTAAATGTTTAATTTGAGACCAAATTGTTTCAAGTCCTTCAGACACACGTGGCCATATACGGACCCACGGTTGTCTGAGATATGCATCATTCTTAGCTCTTCACTGAAGGATTTCCCCAGGGACTTCTCCTGACCAGTAACTTTAAATCCTAGTTTCAGATCTGTGTACCAAACAGCTTTTGTTTTAGGTTATTTGGAGTCACGTTTTTTCGTAAATTCATTTAGGCTTACGTAGAATTATTCCAGTTTATCTAGATTTAACTTGTCAGGAACTTCTTGGAATTTCCAGGCAGTTTGACCTCTGGCATCGCCCCAGATCTCTCCATTGAAGGGCTGCATTTAGGGGGACCCAACTCCGTTCCCTCGCGCCTGAGAACAGGCAAAAGTGCACAGCAGCCTCCTCGAGCCTCGTGCACTTTAGGTAAAATTTGACTAGACTGTTCTGAGGTTTGACGAGGGCTCACCCTGATTCAACCTGAGGGTGGAGTCCATGCTCTCCCGTGTCCAGTAGAGCTGTGCTGCCAGGCGGGTCACCCAGAAACCAGTAGTTAGTGGCTAAGGGGGCTTCAGAATGGCGTTTGTAAGTTAAAAAAAAAGTTTTTTTTAAATAAACTAAAAGTTCCTAGAATAGAATAAAAAGATCAAGGCACCTAGAATAGAATATTGCCGGGGCCCACAAGCCCCCTCGTGCCCATTTCTAGTCACTGCTCCCCAAGGTGAACCACTGTTCTGAATTCAGCATCCATTTCAAACTTTATATAAATGGGTCATACAGTATGTGCTCTTTTGTGTCTGGCTTATTTTACTCAACATAATATCTGTGAGATTCATCCCCATTGTGTGTAGCTCATTCATATTCTCATCACTATATAATGCTCCATTGTGTAACTGTAGCTCCCTTTATTCATGCATTCCGCTGTCATGGGAGTTTGTGTTTTCAAACACATGATAAGGTGATGTCTATGAAGCATGTCGGTGGGGCCCAGACCTATCCCTTTTAACTTTCTGAAAAGCCTGGAAGTTTCTGAGTCTCATGAAGATCTATAGTGATGGTTGTCTCCTAACTCACAGCGTGCGTGAGGGAGGAGAGGCCAGAGAAACCCTGTGTGTGGGCTTGGAAGTGTATTTGCCTCCCTGAATCGGTGACCTGTGAAGGCCTGCGTATTTAGCTTGGGTTTGGGGAGTGTGGGCAGAGCTGTGAGCCCGCACCGGCAGGCCAAGCCCTCCTTGGTTCCCGGAGTGCGCCTCACATTCAGTCTGTTCTAGATGGTCTTTACTCTTAATCTTGATCTTGGGGGAAGATGGTGGAAGAACTCTGTGTGTGTGTGTATATGCGTGTGTGAGTGTGTGTGTGTGTACGCGTGTGTGGACAAACACCCAGACTAGGGTGACTGAGGCCAGGTTAGAGGTGAGAAAACGGGAGCAACTGTATTACAAGTGGCTCCAGCTGCGACTGTCACACCTCTTGTATTTTTCCCCTGAGGAATGAACTTCTCCTGCATCTGAAGACGTACAACTTGTACTATGAAGGCCAGAATTTGCAGCTCCGACACCGCGAGGTAAGGAGTGCCCAGGGAAGGCCTGTGAGCCCCTTCCCCGCTGGGCCAGCCCCGTCTTTGTCTCTCTGTGCCCTGGCCTGAGGGTCCCTGCCCTGCCTCCACAGTCGGGGCTGCTCATTTGGGATGTCAGTGGGAGTCGCTGGAGTTCTTGGAAGGAGACCCCAGGTCCAATTTTGTTCTAAAGGGATGAGCTTTTCTGTCCCGGAGACATTCCTGTGGGGGTGTGGCTGGGCCAGCACCAGCCTCAGCGGGGCTCCTCCCTAGGGAGGCTTTCGTGAAATGCCCCTCTCCGATGGCTCTCCAGCAGGCTTCCTCTTCTTGGGTAATTCAGGAAGCTTTCCCAGTCCTCTGTTTACACACCTGGGCCCATGTCCTGTTGCTGCAGCAACCCAAGAAAGTCACATAAGCTCTGGGTAGTAACTCTTGGTCCTCCCCCACGGCTGCAGCAGTCTTCCTAAGGTGCCTTCTTGGAATGCCCTTTGCTATCCATCTGTCTTTCCCCAGCCCCCATCCTGAATCTAAGCTTACTCATCCTGTATCCATTTCTGTAAAGCCTCTTATCAGATAGATGGTGAGTTATATAGGAGCCTGTAGAGTAACTTATACTCGAGTGTTCTTGACTGATAAGAAAGTATGTGTAATGCCCTTCTAAACACATTTTCAGGTTATCAAGCCATGGCGATTTAATCCACAGAAATAGATATGAGATGGTAGAATTTCAGCTACTAAGGCAGGCTGGTTGGGGACAGTCTGTGGGACACAGTGGCCTTTTCTGGGTCCCTCAAACCAGTCCACTTAGGCAGAGTCCCCCTTGGGGTTAAATTCTGCCCTACAGTCATGTGATGTAAAGTAATGGTGCCAGCCTTGGCTAGCTAAAGGGCCACGTGTGTAGCCTGTGCTTAAATAAAGCCTTTCTCCCCAAGAACCCCGAGAGCACTGAAGTTGTTCCACCCCTCTCTTGCCTTCTCTTATTCCCCCTCCCCCTCGACCCTGGGCCCCAGGATCCTCCCAGAAGTTAGCTGTTCATCGGACAGGTGTCATCTTCATCCATGGGGCTCAGTCTGACGTCTGTGGCCCCTGCCCGTAAAACACGGCTTCAGAAAGGTTTTTCTGAGACTTGGGAAAGAACGCCTGATTCTTTTAGGTATTGTCCTCAAAGCTTCCCCCAATTAGTGGCTGGGCCATTAGTGAGATTTTGGTCCTTAAACAGCGTTTCTGGAGTGTGTCCTATAGAATAAATTGTCAAAATGCTCGATGATTAAAGGATTTTTTGGTCATAAATGAGATCCATTTCTTTGGGATAAAACATGGAAATGCCCTTAGACGGGTTTCACGTTTAACTCCTTATCAGTCAACAACCCTTGAATATAAATTTGGAATTCTTGCGGGATTTATTCACCTCTTGGAGAGTCATAATGTAACACATGAGCTAATTATAGGCTCTGGAAAGTTCCGCTGTTAAGAAATCTGATTAGCACATCATCTCCCAACTCATTATCACTGACACCCCTTAGGTAACAATTGATCTGCTGGAGGAGCCAGTATTCTGTAGAATAAACTTGGGGAAATGTTACTTTAACTTTCCTCCACCCAGCAGGTCAGATTGCTAAATATATGTGATAGCTAAAGACACATGGCTTTCCATGGTCGGGGGAGGGAAGCTAGCTAACTCAAGAATTTAGCTCTTGCTTCTGTAGCAAGGCCAGTCTCACTTACTTTAAGAGATGTATTCTTCTTTCTTTAAAGTCATTAGCATAAAAACAAGAAAAAGTTTTTATAATTTGCACATGTATATTTGAATTTTGAGGCAACTTTTGTGCTGACCTATGAGGTCAGCTTCACGGCCTCAGGGGTAGTTTACAGTGGGTGTGTCTTGGAGCTGGGGTGTGACTATAACTTGGCTGCGCCCAGCTAGGACACATCAAGGATGCTGTCAGTTGTCCCCCACTGTGGTGCTGGCTTCTGCGGGGCTTTTCTGGCTCACCCTGCTGATCGCTCTGTGGGCAGGAAGAAGACGAGTTCATCGTGGAGGGACTGCTGAACATCTCCTGGGGCCTGCGCCGGCCCATTCGTCTGCAGATGCAGGATGACAACGAGCGCATTCGCCCCCCTCCATCCTCTTCCTCCTGGCACTCCGGCTGTAACTTGGGGGCTCAGGGGTGAGTGAGAAGAGATGGGACTGGGGGTGAAGCGGGGGTGTCTGGGGGTTCTGTGTGTTCTCAGGCAGGTAAATGCCACCTTCCAGCAAGCCTTGACCCTGGCTCCCATCCCAGCACCTCCACTGCCCACCTGCTCTGGGCTTGGGATGGGGAGAAGGGGGCAGACGTTGGTGTGACTGGGCCTCCATGCCTGTCACCACAATCACTGAGGGAGAGTCAGAGGGAGGAGGGGAGGTGCTGAGTCAGAGAGGGGAAGCACTAGGGCGTGGGTGAGCAGCACGTCCTTTGTCGTGGAGAATTTCCAGGTCTCTGAGGGATACTGCTAGTGGCCGGGCTCAGCCTGCACATTCCTGACAGATGTCCGCTGCCCAGCATCCTCCCCACAGGGACCACTCCTCATAGAATGACCCTCCTCCAGAGACATGTAGGGCTCAGACCTTCTGACCAAAGTTCTCCACGTTTTGGGGGGACCTGGAAGAAGCAAAGGAATGTCAGGCCCTGTGGAGCAGCCAAGCGCTGTCAGCTAGGGGTCTGCTCTTTCAGGTCACGCCTGGAGCTGGGTGGTGGCGTGATGGTCAGTAGGCTGGGAGGTCCCATCCTCCATGTCCCCAGCAAAGGCCTATGAAGACCGAGCCTGTTCCTCCCCTCCCTCCACTGCCAAATGAGTAGTCGAATGCCTCTAGAAAGGCACGCCCTCTTTACTGCCTTTCTGGACTTCGCTTTTGAGGATCAAGTGACCAGTCTTGTTCCATCCTGAAACTTGCTGATGTTGACAGCCCTTGGGCCAGAGCGTGGGTGGAGGGTGCCAACCTCTCAGCCAAAACCACAGTGATGTTTTTTCTGTTTTAGACAAGAACTAGCCCTCTCTGTTGGCCACACTGAACGTTTTGTTAAACTCCACGGCCAAATCTATCTTTTTCTAAAGTTGAGAGAACCCTACAATGTGGCCAAACCCTGGAGCTGATCTGGTTTCTTTCCAGGGGAATTTAAGGAGCAGTGTCTTTGCCCATCCCGTCGGACGCCGGGATGGCCAGTCAAGGTTCTTTGGTTTTGTCTAACTTTGCTGGTTTCACACTCTGTTCTGCTTTCAGCACTTCCACTGTATTTGATTTCCAGTGGGCTGAACCCTTTGCACACCCCACCCCGACCCCAGACTGTGTTACAATCTGTTCCTTAAGTGAGATGATTTTTAACATTCCATTTGACCGTGTGGCCTTTGGCTGGGTTTACTAAGGGGTCCTTCATTCTGCATGCTTTTTTTTTTCCCTTCCCTGTGGCATCAAGCTGGTCTTGGTTGGTTCTTGAAGCCTGCAAATGCTTTCAGAGAGTTTTCAGGAATGATAAATGTTACCCCAGATGCCTGCTACAACGAAGTGAATTCCTGGACCACTGTGTTAAGAAGGATGCTGAGACCAATTTCTGCTTCAGCAAGAGAGAAAGCTTTGGACCAGGGAGTGGGCAGTGGCCACTGTGGGCACCGTGTGTTCACCATTCCCGAGAGGCCCTGAGCAGTTCTGCTCTGGGGCTCAGAAGTCCACAAGTCATACTACAACAGGAAGTTCTTTCAGATTTTCGATTTTAATTGTCATTCCCTGAAACTATCATTCCTGGACCATTAGTCCCATCTCTACTGGGTCCCAGGAGCCCACACTCTTCTCACTATGGGATGGTCCTAATTGGTTAAATATGGTTCTCCTTTCTGGCCAAATCCTCTGTTAATTTGTGGTGGGATTCTCTGAGCTACTCCCTTTGTCTTTTTTGGCTTTGAGGTGTTATTTGCCAGTGATCACGGCTACACCAGGGCTCAGCTCAGGCTGCTTGCTTGTGGCCTTTTCTCCAGCTTGGCTGAGCACTCCGTCCCTGCCACCCTGACAACACTGTCGCCAGTGCCACTTCCAAAGCTGCCCTGAGCCCCGTAGCAGCCAACCTATTACTTTCCATTCCTTTTAGATGCCAGAAGCAATTTCTGAGTTATTCCCCCAACAGAAGTGGATCTGAGTTGGTATCTTGTCCTGAGAAATAAATGGCCATTATTAGGGTTTTCCAGATAAGCTCTAGAACCCACACGTGCTTAGAAACAGCGCAGGCAACACACAGGTTTTGTTCTTTGGCATTCTCCATCCTGGCCTCCGTGAATCGGGTGCTTGTGTTGCTGCAGAAGCTGGAAAGGAGCATCTTCTCTTTGTAAAACGCCCCCTCCCCACCCAGTGCTCAGCCCAGGGCTGGGCTACCTTCATGGGACACTTGGCACAGCCTGCCCAGATCCTTCATCTCCTCGTGGGTGCTGGTCCCCAGCCTAGCACAGGCCAAGTGCCTCCCCTGCAGAAGTGGGAGAGGGGGAGGTGACAGAATCTCCCGTTCAGAGGCTGAACCAGTCTTCCTTTTGTTCTCTGCCCTCTGTCCAGCCCCACCCTGAAGCCCCTCAACATGCCTGACATTCAGATCTCAGAGGTGGACGCCCCGCAGGAGAGTGACCAGGCGACAAGCCCCACAGGTACCTGCGTGGTGGGAGGAGCCTCCTCCAGGTTGGGACCAACTGTGTGAAGACTGATGTGGTAGATGATGTACACTGTTACTTACTTTTTGAATAAATAAAATTCACACGGTTCAAGGTTAAGTATTAAAAAGAATTAAGTCTCCCATCTCATCCACCTACCATCGAGTTTCTCTCCCTGGAAGCAACCTGAAGGCGTCCTTCCTAAGATAGTCTTTGCAAACGTACACCAACAGACCTTTCTGGGTGTCATTTCTTTTTTTTTCTGCTTTTTCTCCCCAAATACCCCCAGTACGTAGTTGTACATTTTAGTTGTGGGTCTTTCTAGTTGTGGCATGTGGGACGCCGCGTCAGCGTGGCCTAATGAGTGGTGCCGTGTCTGCGCCCAGGATCCGAACCAGCGAAACCTTGGGCCACCGCAGTGGAGCATGCGGACTTAACCGCTTGGCTACGGGGTCAGCCCCATGGGTGTCATTTCTTTTCTCCCTCTTTTTATATAAGTAGTAGCATTTTGCATATCCCTGTTTCTATTAGTTTGTCTTGAGGATTGTTCCATACAAATCTATAAGGACCTTCCACAGTCTTTACAGCTCTTCAGTGTTCTATGGTATGGAAACGTGATAATTTAATCACTCCCTCTTGGTAGATATTTATGTCATTTCCAGTCTTTTGCTGTGACAAACAAGGTTGCCATCAGTGCCCTTGCACACGTGTCATTCCACACATTTGTCAGTGTCTGTAGGGTTCTCTCAAGTGGAATTTTTGGGTCTGAGGCTATGTACATTTGTAATTTTGATAGATATTGTCAGTTTGCAGTATCTTGCAAGTCCTTCTATCATGCTTATCCTGTGCCAGGCACTATTCTAAGCCCTTTATGTGAATTAACCCATTTAAACCTTCCCAACAATCCTGTGAGGTGGATGCTATTATTAGGGCCATTTTATAGAAGAGGAAACTGAGGCACAGAGAGGTGAGTGACATATGGCAGTGGCAGAGCTGGCGTTGGAAACTGGGAGTCTGGCTCTGACGTCTGTGCTTTGAACTCATCACTGTATTACTTCTCAGTAAATTATGCATTGTTTTCCCCTCAAAGGGAAACACAGTTTTTACAAAATATATTTTTGGGAGGTGGTGGGTGCTGTAGCATTTGGCCATGTGTGTGCGGACTGCCACATCCTGGGCCCAGGCAGACAGAACTCACCCCCCTTCCCTCTCAGACTCCAGGGGCCTGAAGCCCGTGCAGGAAGACACCCCACAGCTGATGCGCACACGCAGTGATGTTGGGGTGCGTCGCCGTGGCAACGTGAGGACCTCCAGCGATCAGCGGCGAATCAGACGCCACCGCTTCTCCATCAATGGCCATTTCTACAACCACAAGGTAGAGGGGACAAGGTAGCAGGAAGCAGGGGCAGCCCCAAGGTGGGCAAGGACCCTTCTGGGGGAGCTGCCACCTCAGGGCTACAGACACCTGGGAAGCCAAGTATTTGCCATTCAGTCTTTGGCTCCTGGGTAGGCTGCAGGTTCTGCTGGCTCCAGGAGGGGTGAGGGACCCCAGATCAGGAACCCCCTTAGGTAGTGGGTGAGATGACCCCACAAACAGTCCCCATCAGCAACTCTCCCCCACCCTGGCAAATCCATGTGTTACCCTCTTCCTGCACCGTGTGCTTCCTGGCAGCTGTGTGGTCTGACTTTTCTATGAGCTCAGGGCTGCCCCAAAGCAGAGCAACAGGGCTCAGACTGGGGGGCATGGTATACCACCCACCCCACCCCAAGCCAGCTGACCCTCCCTCCCTCCTGCTGCTCGGTTCCAATCTGGCACCTGAAGCAAGTGCATCGTGGGAGAGTGCTCAGACCTTCGCATGTTGAAGCCACCGTGGAGGGGTCTTTGTGCATGGTGTGTTTGGAGAGAAGGCCTCCCTCTTCTGGTCCTGTCCCCTCCCTAACCCTGTCGCTTGCTGAGCTCAGACCCCTCCAACGCCAGAGTTACCCAAAGCCCAGGGCTCTTTGTTGGCATCAGAGCCCGATGCTTGCCAGGTGTCAGGGGGCTCTCAGGGAGCTTGAGTGCCATTGTCCCTGTGCTCTTTATCCCAGGTAACAGGGGCAGGACACCTGGGTTGTAGTGCCTCGTCCTGGTCCCCACTCTCACCCTGATCTGGACCCCTCTCTTCACAGACATCAGTGTTCACGCCGGCCTATGGCTCGGTCACCAACGTCCGCATCAACAGCACCATGACCACTCCACAGGTCCTGAAGCTGCTGCTCAACAAATTTAAGGCAAGTTCGCTCCTCTGGCTGGTCTCCGATGGGTGGCACGTGTGCCTCGGGGGCCGTGGAGAGTGCATGGGGAGGGGGACACTGGGCAGAGGGCTTGGATTCTTAAACCCCTCGGCATCAGCATCCCCTGGGAGCTTGTTAGAAAAGCAAGGTCTCAGGCCCCAGCTCTGAATCAGACCCACCGAATCAGGAGCTGGGAGGTGAGGCCAGGGAACCTGTGCACTAAGGCCTGCAGGGGATCCTGGTGCCACTGAGTCCTGAGAGCCACAGCCCTCAGGTGCTTTGTGGGCCCTAGAAGGACCCCAGGCCTGATGGCTGGTTTGGGGCTCTGTGCACAGATTGACTTCCAGAACACTGTCGGGGAACCTACTTTGAAAAAAGAACCTTCAACAGATGTGCGAATTATAGTGCATGAGTGTTTTTGAAGTCCTGTTACTCTGTATGTTTTCCACACTCCGCTCTTAAGTCTTTTGGACACTGGGTATTCTTATTTTTAATGGAAGCCAGTGTCTCCTAGTGGCCTGAGGGCACAGGCTCTGGGTTTGAATCCTTGTCCATCACCTGCTGGTTGGATGAGTTGGGCAAATTACTTAAGCTCCCTGTGCTTCTGCTTCCTCATCCGTAACCTGAGGGTGACGGGACCCCGTTATGGGTTGTTGCGAGTATTAGATGAATTAAAACATGAAGAGTGTGAAGAACTGCGCCTGCTGGGTTGCAATAACCGTTAGCTCTTATTATCTATAATTATTGATAAAGTTACCTGCTCCCCCAGCTCCTCATCGCTTCTGAGTTCTGAGAACTTTAGCTTGGCAGTGTTGAAGAAGGGGGAGTGGCTCAGAGTTAGGATGTGTAAATACATGATCCTATTCAGCAAGTATCTTTTGCTCCTGATTCAGATCGAGAATTCGGCAGAGGAGTTTGCTTTGTACGTGGTCCATACCAGCGGTGGTAAGTCTGAAGAACACAGTGTACTTTAAAACTTTTAATTAACTCAAAATAGCAAGTTAAAAAAACACCAAACAACCTCTGCCTCATTCGCTTGTTGTTTGGGTTTTGGAAACTTGCAAGTGTTGTTTGCCTCCAAGGCTGGTGGGCTCGCTGGATGGGTTCACTGGGGAATGCCGTACGTGGTCGGCAAACAAACACTAAAACCGAACTGCCTGTTAAAAAAGGAACTAGATTTTCTCGAGAGACAAATAACATCAAGTCCTCCAATGCAGCCTCTTCCAAGGATTTGAGGCGTGGTGGTATTGTTGGGGAGAGGGGGGAAGGGAGAGGGAGTGGTGGCTTTGAACAACACCTCTTGAATTATTCATTACAAATCAGTCTCCTGACTGTATGGCCGCATCTCCTAAGGTGCCTGGGCCATTTGAGCCCCTGAGTTGACCACTGCTTATGGTGAGAAAGGCCTCAGGCCAAACTCAGGGCTGCTCCTGGCTGTGTGTGGTTCCAGAGAAACAGAAGCTGAAGAATACTGATTACCCACTGATCGCCCGGATCCTTCAAGGCCCATGTGAGCAGGTGTCCAAAGTGTTCCTCATGGAGAAGGACCAGGTGGAGGAAGTCACCTATGACGTGAGTCCCTTACGATCGGATGGTCTGTCCTCAGGAGGGTGGGGATTTGTTTGGGTTACCTGCACCTGGGGTATAGTTGGACTTTTTGGCCAAAGACCACAGCCCATTTGGCTGCCATTCCTCAGTACAAGGTTTTCTTGAGGCAGTAATGGCCACAGGCCAGGAGAATGAACACAGAGGCTTGAGTTAGGGGTGTGCCCTGTGGGAGTTGGTGGAGGAGTGTTCGGGCACAAAAGGATTTCCATAGAAGAAGCAGACGTCTCGAGCCTTTCTAGGCTACTGTAAGAGGGCTGAGAAGTTCCTGCAAACTGTCTCAGCAACTTCAAGACGTTAGCAGTGATTGGACGTGATCTTATGTATTAGTTAGCTTTTGCTACAGGAACAAACATCCCCAAGTCTTAGCGGCTTGCAACAGCAAACGCTGACGTTTCTGTTTGGGATTCTGCAGGCTGGTAGGAGGGGCTCGGCTCTAGGCTGTGAGTTGAGTTCAGGTCTACGGTGCATGTCTCAGTTAGAGACCCGGTCTGGAGGGCCAGTGGCTACCCAGGGTATGCTTCTCATGGCACATGGCTGGAGTGCCAGAAACCAGGCCAAACCATGTAAGCTCATTTGAAGCCTCCCTTCGGATTTGGTGTATGTCATGTCCACACACATTCCATTGGCCAAAGCAAGTCACACAGCCAAGCCCAACATGGATAGGGTGGAGAAATATACTTCTCCCATGGAGAAGGTGATGGAGTAGGGTGGGGACTCTGGTGTGGGAGGAGGAGCGATTGTTTAACTTCAGCTCACCTGGGAGCCCCCACCCCCACCCCAACAGCCTCTCAGGAGCAAGTTCACATTATGCCTGTTTGACACTTGAAACACAAATCATCATTCTGAGTCATGGCTACTCCTTACATTCTCTTAGGGGAGAACAGAGAGGTTTATTAAATATCGTGGGTTTAGAGCTTTCTCTGCATCATGGAATCAAGAGAAAGTACTTTTCTGTGATTGACATCACCTTGTCATGAATTGGATACATGAGGTGAAAAATGAGAAGTTATGAGCTATGTGTCATGTAAATGAAGTGATCTTCATCGCAGATTCTATACCAGCCTTGAGAAGAATGAGGCTTAGCTCCTGTCTTTAAGGAAATCTTGGATTAGTGCAGAAATAGATTTCCCAAGGCCTTGTGCCTGACGTGAGAGAGACGCCAAAAGGAATTGGAGTAATGCTGGGAGGGGGCCAGCACCCACACTTACCTCTTCCTCCCCAGGTGGCCCAGTATATAAAGTTCGAGATGCCTGTCCTTAAAAGCTTCATCCAGAAGCTCCAAGAGGAGGAAGATCGGGAAGTAAAGAAGCTGATGCGCAAGTAAGCGGGGCCCCGGGCTGGCTGGCCGGGCTTCTCTGGGGCCTCAGAGAGGGGCTCTCTCTTCAGGTGCCTTGCAGGGACTGTGCTGAGCTGCCGCCGGGGCCTGGGTCTTACGGACCTTCTTCAAGGGGCTGACAAATCTGCATCTCAGATGGGAACACAAAACTTCAGTGTGTTGGTCTCTTCCTCTCGTGTCAGCTTTTCATTTTGATGGGGGGGGCATAAAAACATCCCGGTGATTTCAGGAATGTTGTCCTAGCAGTGGAAGGTAGTCAGAGCCACCTGCCTCTGAAATCCTTCCTCACACCCTGCCTCCCTTTTTAACATTTCTCTTCTGGAAGTTACATTTGAGTTGAAAAGTCTGGTAAAGCTTCTCTCTGGGGAAGATGTTATGATTTCTTTGCCATATTTAGTCATAAAGTTGTCTGCATTTCGTGGGTATGACAGAACAATTGATTAATTTTTGCCAGTAGAGAATAAAACCAACACTATGTTGTTCCAGACTTTAATAGTAGCTTTTTCTGTGCAGTGCAAAGCCCTGAACATAGGGAATGTCCCCATTAGCCCTGCAGAGTGGTGCCCACTCTAGTGGCTGCATTGCCATACTCAGAGAAGGATGGGAAAACTGCACTCAGCCACAAGCCTTGGACCCCACGCTTGGTGGTTGCTATGGGCTCTTCTGCAAAATGCTGCTGCTAATATTAGGTTGAGCCATATGAAGTTGCCATGTTTGTAGGCCACCCTAGAATGATCAAATAATGGCAATTTCTTGTGGTCCAGCCTAGGTGATTACATGCTACTGTGCCTATAAAGTACTATGCATAGTGCCTTGGGCATAGTAAGCACTCAATTAATGGAACCCTTATTATGGTGGTGGTTGTTATTTCACCTTCTTATCCTTCTTTTGCCAGACTCTGTAACTATAGTACAGTCATGTACCACGCAAGGATGTTTCGGTCAATGACAGACCGCATATATGACGGTGGTCCCATAAGATTAGTACCATAGAGCCTAGGTGTGTAGTAGGCTGTGCCATCTAGGTTTGTGTAAGTACACTCCACGATGTTTGCACAATGATGAAATCGCCTAATGGTGCATTTCTCAGAACGTTTCGCCGTCGTTAAGTGACATACGACTGTAAAAGAATCCACTTTGGAGGTAACCTCTTCAGTCTCTCTCATCC
This sequence comes from Equus quagga, assembly GCF_021613505.1. Lineage (NCBI taxonomy): Eukaryota > Metazoa > Chordata > Mammalia > Perissodactyla > Equidae > Equus > Equus quagga. The sequence continues at coordinate 80,284,530 of NC_060278.1, forward strand.
TGTTGTGGAAATGAACACAAGCAACAAAGTGGCTAAAGGGTGGGCCAATCCTAGAAGCAAAGGGACAGGACGGTCAGCCCATACAGCTACAGAGTGGCAGAGGGGGATCGAGAGGAGGTGTGTGTTGTTCTCTCCTCTCCATCGCAGCTGTTTCTGTCCCCAGGTACACCGTGCTCCGGCTAATGATTCGGCAGAGGCTGGAGGAGATAGCTGAGACCCCAGCAACAATCTGAGCCACAAGAAGGAGGGGATCCAGACACCACAGGGGCCACCGTTGACATGAGAAGATCCACAGTAAGGTGGGCGCCTTCCTTCCACGGAAACGTTTAAATATAAACCTCTCCAGCTCCCCACAAGCCGCCGTTTGCTGCCTGGAGCGAGATGGAGAAGCCAGCAGACAACTCCCCAACCTTGGATCCTTGCACTCCTTTCTTTCCCTCACAAGGACTTTTGATTTTTGTTTATAAGGAGGACCCAAAAATGTGTGTTTGTGCGCACATGCACACATGGTACATATCTACGTGCCTACCTGGTATTTTGGTAGTTAAATTCCAAGCAACCAGCACAAGTGCCATGAGGCTGGCAGATGTGCTGCTTGTGGGCAGGAAAATCAAGGGGGTCACTGGTCTGAAGGGTTTAAGCTGAAGAAAAGATTTCTCCCCTCAAGTGCCAGGGAGCAGCCACACGTGTCTCCCCACATTTAGAAGGGGAAAGGGGCGCAGCAAGCTCACCTTTCAGAGTATGTATATGTTAGTAGAGATTCTCCCTGTATGCCTAGAAGAATCAGGATTGTAAGATCCTTGGAAGTTAACAAAATAACAGCCCCATGGCCTTGGGGCAGGTCCCAGGAAAGAGAGAGAAACCAGCAGTGGGGTAGATGCAATAAACCCACAGGTTTTTACACTGGAAACTTTGATTGTTTTAAGTAACAAAGACATACATGATGAGCTGTGTGGATGCCTGTAGAGAACGGATTCTGCTTCCATCCTCGCCTCCGTGGCCACCTCTAGGACACAGAGGGGAGCCTGATGTTTCTCTCAGCACGCCAAGCTGCAGATCCCAACTCTTTGGGACCTTCTTGAGTTGAAGGAAAGGTCTCGTGAAACAGGTCTCGCTGGTTTGCACATGGTGGTGACTGGCTAGCATGGCCAGGGCCTGGCCTTGTTCTGGGTGGGTGGGGGTGGCCAGGAAGTTTCCCTCCTTGAGAAAATGTAGAAGCTCCTTGCAGAAATGACAGGTGCCCGGGAGCCCGGCCCACTTTCACCTCAACAAGGGGTCTGCCTGGTCTTGGAGCTGAGGCTGTGTGTTTGAAGTCAAGGCTTTATTCTCTCCAACCTCTGGATTCTTGGAAGTTGCCCTCATGTTACACGTTTAGATGGACTCCAAAAATGAGGACTTGTCCTGTTACTGACTGAGTGTGGGCTTCAGGGAAGTTCTTTGGGCTCCCCTGTGAAGGTGCCTAGGGAGGACGGGGCTTCTCTCTCAGCCTGAGCAGCCACCTGGGTGATCTTTAGAGCAGACCCCAACAGGAGGAAAGGGCAGGGACGGTCTGTCCCTGGTGGCCCCCATCAGGGAGATGGCAGGTAGCTCAGCAGCTGCAACAGTTTGAAGAGGAACAGAGATGCTTGGAGCAATGTGTGGAGATCAAGCAAGACCAGGAGCTCCTAACAGCAGGTGTCTAAGTCTTGTTGGGATGAGAGCTCTCCATCTCTTCTCCAGTTTCTCTCCAAGAAAAGTTTGGAGAGCAGGGCAGTTGAGGAAATGAGAGGAAATCGGTGCCTGCAAAAAAAGTAGACCTTTGTAGCAGAGCCGGTCCTGCCCCAGGCACCCTCCTGCCCCCCTCCCCGCCCCTGTGGCCTCCATGGCCTCTTTAGATGGCTCCCAGCTGTGGTCTCATTGTTGACTTTCAAAAAGATGGCACGCTGCCACTTGGCATTTTGCCGGGGCTTTCTTAAGCAAGCCTCCCTCCTTTGTGGGGACAGCACCACCGGCCCCGTGGGACATGGACTGGAAATCCGGAAGGCCTTAGTCTCAATCAGACACCTCAGTGGGCTTCTGCAAAACGCACAGAAAAAATCCGGGGGCGGGGTCAGAGGCGTCCTTTGTTACAGATGGAAAGAGCAGTTTCGTGAATGCATGCATACTTCCTGAGTTTTGCATTTGAAAAAATGACTTGCGAAACTTCTCTTCCAGTTACTTTTATTTTTGAATGTTCAAAGCCTTTGTTGGCCCCAATAATTCTCCTTGGGGAGTTAGGGAGAACAGTTTTCACAAGGCAAATTACTAACCACTACCTTTTATTGGACAGCTATTTCTGGTTTATAAAAGTTCTCTTTAATTTGCACTAGCACTACGATAGTGTTAAACATGGAAATGTTGCAGAATGTCAGGTCTGCCAGATCACTCTCTGAGAAAGTGACCCTACGGTAGACTTGGCTTTTTAAAGACGGGGGGTCGGGATGGAAGGGAGGGGAAATCGTATCTGACACCATACATTCCGTTTAATGCAAGCCGCACTCTTCCATTTAGGCCTACCCTGTTTAGAGATCATTTCTCACGTCCTAATAACCCGACCAGGAATTTTGGAAAGGTTCTTTGAAATAGCAGCAGCTGAAACAGAGACATTTCGCCGCCATGTGGAGCCGGATTTTCTCACTGGTATCACATGGCCTGGCAGCTTTGAACTCCTCGCCTGATTTGTATGGGTTTATGTAATTGCGTGCAATGAACCTGAAATTGTGTGAAGAACAAAAGGCCAGCTTGTAGGGTATTTTTCCTAACTTGTGAAAAGCAGTACAAGTACATCTGGCTTGCTTTTTCCAGGGCTTATGTTACAAGGTGATCAAATGAAGGAAAAACCTGAGTCCATCTGGTTGGGAAGGGGGTCTGTTCCCCCATTGATGGTGGAATTAAGCACAAGGTCACATTCTCTGTGACCAGGTTAGTGGGAAGGTGATGAGTTAAGGGGCGGGGGGTTGGGGGGGCGGGGGGTGGTGCCTTGGGGAGGGACTGAGAAGCCCAGGCGCCAGGCTTGCCTGGACGTGTTGGTGAGGAATGTGCACATTGGTCTCCAGGCTGGACCGACTTTAACTGGGAGTTGAGGTGGAGGCAGGAGGAGCTCAGGTTAGCCACCCATCCACGGGGAAAATGATGAGACTTGAAGTCAGGGTTTTGGTCTGAAACTTCAAGGAGAAATAGTCTCACCCTTCCCTCCTCCCAACCGGAAAGAAAACAATACTCTCTCCTAGACATCTCCAGATAAAGACATTTTATCATCAGTGTAGATAAGACTTTGACATATAATGACCAAAAAAGAAAAAAACCTGTTCTCTGATGCAAAAACGTCTTGGCAAGAATTCTTTTCTGCAGAGTTGAGTGATTATTTCAGAGTTAGGAGGGTGGCATGGGCCGCAGAAGGGCAAGAAGCTCTCAAGAAAAGAGAAGCTCCTTTAAAAAAAAATGTATTTCAAAGCTCTGTAACACTGAGAACACGGTGTCATAGATGCATCTCCGAGAAAGACTTCTATATCAATGAGGGAATTTATTTCACTGTCTCATGGCGACCAAGTCATGATGTGGGGGCTGAGGTAGGAGACAGAGATCTCCCTGAGCATCCTGAGGCAGCGGTGCATTTTTGAGCATCTACAAATGGTTTTACCCAATCTTGCCTGAAGTGGACGAGACGAGAAATGATCTCCTAGAGAGGTAGAAATAAAAGCAAATATGGCATCCTTTCTTTCAGACGCAATTGAAAGGTCTTCCCCCGTCACAGGAGGTTACAGCGCCCCCTGTGTTTTAACCAAGCACAAGACGTGGACAAGCTGTGAAGGGAAAGCCTGAGTTTACTCTTAGAGTCTTCCCTGGAGGTTGCAGACCTGTCTCCCAGGTTGATGGTTTCTGGTGTGTAATTGCTAGTGTTTCTTAAGGGTTTCCCCACTTGTTTTAACTTTGTGAAGTATTCTTTTCTTAATTACACTTGCCTTTCAGCAATGGTACATGACCTGGTTCAATGTTTGGTTCTGAACTTATAAACTGATGTGTTTAGGAATCTTAACATAATTTGACAAGGCCTCAGTAGGGAGCTGTGAATTTCTGTAACATTTTGATATGTTTTAATGCACCGAACTTAGATCCTGTCAAAATAAAGCACTTTTCAAAGAGAAGTCCCCCGTGGACGGGTCTGTGTGTGTGCCCTGGGTGGGGAGCTCTGCTCTGGGAGGGCTGGGAATAGGAATGTGAAGGCACAGGCAGGAGATAAGTTGATTTTCTACCCCCGGGGTTTATGGTTTAAACGCCCTCAGACTTGGCTGTAATGTTTCACAGAGGAAGTGAAATGAGAACGTCCCAGTATGAGTCTCAAGTTCAGGCCCTGGTGGAGACACGAGTTCTGGTGGAAAGAGCTGGGAACCGCCACTCAGTGAGGCTGGAGTTTTTTCCTGACTCGACCCCTGGCTTGTTAGGATCCTGGGACTGACTCGCTGAAACTTTCTCTAGGACTTGGTTTCCTCCTCTGTAAAATGGCCAAGCCACCCTGCAGGGGAGTGTGGGGACCTGGGCTGGTCTCTGCTGGAGGCAGCCCCACAGGGGTCGCCCAGCCTAAGACCTTCAGACTAGGGCTCAAGTTCCACCCTGTGATGTGGGGGAAAGTGACGGTTAATTTTATGTGTCAACTTGGCTAGGCCACAGTATCCAGATATTTGGTCAAACACTAGTCTAGATGTTGGTGTGGAGGTATTTTTAAGAAGAGATGAACATTTAAATCAGTAGACTTTGAGTAAAGCAGATTATCCTCCATAATGTGGGTGGGCTTCATCCAATCAGTTGAAGGCCTTAACAGAAAAAGACTGACTCCTAAGAGAGAGGGAATTCTGCCTTCAGGCTGCCTTTGAACTTGAACTGAAACATAGACTCTTCCACGGGTCTCCAGATTGCCAGCCTACCTCACAGATTTTGGACTTGTTAGCCCCCACAATTGCATGAGCCCATTCCTTAAATCTCTCTCACGCCTACATACCTTACTGGTTCTGTTTCTCTGTGACTAACACAGAGGGGTTATGTGATTGGTGTGTAACATTTGGATATGTGATCGACAGTTGTTCCTAGGAAACCTGGCCCTGGAGCATAAACAGTGACCAACATAATTTGGCCTCTAGGAAAAGGTTAACAACCAAAACAAGATTGTTAACGTCTCCAAGCAATGTTTACATATATTTAAAAAGAGAGAGAGAAAAGCTTGGAAAAATCACTGTTCCCTTGAAGTGTTGTTTTGATTTCCTATATTTAGAGTTTTCACTCCAAGTAGGAGCTTTTTTTTTTTTTTTTGAGGAAGATTAGCCCTGAGCTAACTACTGCCAAGCCTTCTCTTTTTGCTGAGGAAGACTGGCTCTGAGCTAACATCCGTGCCCATCTTCCTCTACTTTATATATGGGACGCCTACCACAGCATGGCTTTTGCCAAGCAATGCCATGTCTGCACCTGGGATCCGAACCAGCGTACCCCAGGCCGCCGAGAAGTGGAATGTGCGAGCTTAACCGCTGCACCACCGGGCCAGCCTCCAAGCAGGAGCTTTTAAGTTGCTGCATTAACTGGGTGAAGGATTTTGTACTGTACATCACGTGGATGGAAGCCACATAATCATAAGATAAATGGTCTGGTTGGGACCCCACCAGACCCCCAATCAGACAGTAAGCCTTACAGAACTCAGAGTGCCTATAATTACCATCAAATTCCAACAGCCTTCTGCCAAAGGAGCTGGCAGTTTCTGGCTTGCTTTATAGAAACAGATTTTATGAAATAATTTTGTGTTGTCTATTTTAGGTAATGAAGTTACTGCTGAATGGAGTTTGCTCTGAGGGCAAAACTTTACTGTGAAGTTTTGAATATATTTGAATAGGTTTTGCTGGAATGCTTCGATGCAGGCAAACTTACTGAAAAACTGAACTTGGGTAAAATTGACATTGCTATTTTCATTTAAAACCATGCAAAATAAAAATGATTACTTATGATTTAAGTATATAAGTCATATAAGTATGTCTGTTAAACTTATATAAGTAAGAAGTATATACTTTATAAGTACATACATCTATTTCACTTTAGAAGTTTTAAAAGTATGGGCCCTTTGGTGGGGCTGGTTTGTAAGTCCTGGTTTACTCAGTTTCACTTCAGCTCTGCTATTCTGGTGTAATTATCAATAGCTGCCCTTATTTCTCTCTCTGTGTCTTTTTTTTTTTTGAGGAAGATTAGCCCTGAGCTAACGTCTGCTGCCAGTTCTTCTCTTTTTGCTGAGGAAGATTGGCCCTGAGCTGACATCCGTGCCCATCTTCCTCTATTTTATATGTGGGATGCCTGCCACAGCATGGCTTGATAAGCAGTGGGTAGGTCTGTGCCCGGGATCTGAACTGGCAAAAACCGGGCTGCCAAAGTGGAGCGTGCATACTTAACTGCTGCGCCACTGGACCAGCCCCTCAAAATGCCCCACTGTGGATGATAAATATGGTCACTTTACACATTGCCCAAAAAGCAGTTTATCACCACTTTAATATGTGAGGTTTCTAAGACGAAACCATAAGTCGGAATTTAAATGTTACATTTAAATTTTAGGATAGAACTGAAATCTAAACACACATTTTGGTGGAAGACCAACTATAATATGGATGTTTTATATGTCGATGTTTTGATAACACTGATTTAAATGTTCTTGCGTTAGAGCAAGATCCATTTTTCTGAGTGGGATTTTTAAATTGGACACATTAGCATTAACTAGTGACTTTGAATGTCACGCTGCCCACACATGCAGAACCATCTCAAGATCACCAGCACCCAGATGTGTGTCTTGCAGCATCCTCCACGGAGAGGAACCTGGGCTCCTGGGAGGGGTAGCTTGTGCCAAAGACTGGGGCAGAAGGAACAAGACAACATGGGTGTGTCTTGCTAATGGAGAGTAATTATGTCTCAGAGATGTCTGGGGTGTAATTTCGGGCACAAACTGCCGATGAGAACTCCCACACCTAGCGAATATTGAATGGGGCCATAAAAAGCCTTGACTCCAAAATGATCTCAAGAGAAGATTCTAAAGATAAGGACATATTCACAGAAATGTATTGTTCAGCTTAAATTGCTAAAGTTCCTTAGCCAAATTTTGGCTATAAGACAAGTTGTCACAAAAATGATTTTAAGTAGTTTGACCAAAACCTCTTGAGTTATCTAAGCAAAAAGTGAACTAGAGTATCTATGACCCATTAAAGAAACCAAGAAGTAAAAGTTGAGTTTAAAATGGTCATGATAATCGAGAGAGAAATGAATTTTACAAGGTTGCTAAAACAATGTGAATATATGCACATTTATTTTATTTCTATGTATCAGTCATAAAAGATTGAAAGTAAAATTTAAAAATGGAAGTGTATGCCTCATTTATGGATTGGAAAGACAGCAGGTCTCCCCAAATGAATCTAAGTAATCCCAATAAAAAGCCAAGGAGCACTTTTTCTACCTTCCTGCCTTCCTTCTGTGATAATGCTCCAGGTAAAATAAAACCATAAATATGAATATTATTCAGCCATTAAAAGTGTCATTATACAGTTATGTAGAAACATGGGTAATATTATCACACAAGTGAATAAAATAGACTGTTCAGTATGACTTCAGGCTTTTAGATGAAAATTTCCTGTTTAGTACATCCGAAAATATTGAGGCTCTAAAAAGCACATATACACATAAAACACAAAAAAACAAAAACAAGAGTCAGAAGATTAATGCCAGCTAGGCCCTCATCTCCCTGCTGGGGGTCAGTTTCTCCAAGCACAAGACTTCAAAAGCTCTGTTATTGTAATAGGAGGCCCATCATGCAACTGAAATGCAGCCCCTATGTGCCCAAACCGTATGTGTGTGCTCACACACTGTACATAGACACATGTAATATATGCGCACATGCACACACACACATCCCAGTGGGATGATCACACCCAAAGTTCTCAGACCTTTGAGGACACCAGCCACTCTGGCTTCTTGAATGTGCGGGAGCCCGAAGGATGGAGCCTCCGTGTGAGGAACTGTGGATTCCCTGTGTTTAGGCTCAGCCACCCTGGACACCAAACCCACTTTCTAATTGTCCTCTTGATGCTCCTTTTAGGAACTGGACAAGCAAAAGCTTTCAAAGGAGAAAAAACTCCCTATTGTAAATTCTGGCAGCCTGAGGTTAGCCAGAATATGCTGTCAGACTGTTCTACTTTCAGTTTCTTACATTCTGAAGTTCTCTTTATTAAGAATTGGGTTCTAGAAGCAATGCCTGATTGGCTAACCAAGGCCTTGTGCAGCGGATTCTGGATAAGTGGGTGCTCCATCCCACCCTGGCACGGGGGACACTCCCTAGTCCTTTATCCTCCCTCCTGCACCTGGAGGTCTGCACCAGGAGCTCAGGAACTGCTCTGACTTACACCCCCGCAGAGCAGGGGCTCGCTTCCTCCAAGGGCTTAAGAAAAGATGTCTGGATAGCGGCAGTGAAGATTACTTCTGGACTGACTCAGATAATTATCAAATCTAATTAAAAAATAATTAACTCAGGTACCTACCAGGACCCTACAAAGAGATGCACACTAAACCAACAATAAACAACCCTCTAAAATAACCCAAATGATGCTAAGATGCCCTTATAATCCCCCCACCCTCAAAAACCTCAAGGATCCTTATAAACCCCATGCCCGTGGTTTTGAACTTCAGGGGGCATCAGAATCACCTGGGAGACTTGGTAAACCCGAATGCTGGGCTCCAGCCCCAGAGTTCCTGATTGGGCAGCTGGTGTCACGTGGGGCTGATAATTTGCATCTCTGGCAAGTTCTCCCGTGATGCTGATGCTGCTGGTCTGAGTAAGTAGCCCTATTCTAAAGGAGTATAAAGTGATGGTTTTCAACTCGCTGTACATTGCAATCACCTGGGGAGTTTTACAAACACTGATGCCTGTATACCATACCAAGAGATTCTGATTTAATTCTTCTAAAGTGTGGCTCTGGCAGCAGGATTTTTAGCATTGTCCCTCCCCTCCTCATCACCCCCTTCTGTTCCTGCGTGCACGGAATTTGAGAACCACTTCACCAAACAATCCGAAAAGATCCTAAATGAATCCAAACAACCCTAAACAATGAAACATGACCCCATGTAAAACATTTAAACATGATAAACAATTAAAATAACAGTTAAAGTGATCCTAAATAACTCTAGGTTTCCTAAATGCTATTAATCAACCCTAGATGATCCTAAATGAATTTCAAATATCCTATACAATAAAAGATCCTAAGTGTCCAGAAAAGATCCTAAATGATCCTTATTGGCTCCTAAAACCCCTATAGGACCCTAAACCTTGAATGAACCTATTCTGTACCTAAAGAACTCACATGATATTTAGCGACCCTAATGACCTTGAACCTTTAAAAGAGTGCTAAGTCCTTATCCAGCCTACCTAGACCCCAGTGGTCTCACCCCACCTGCTCCTGGGACCCCCTTGCCTCCACCCTCCTCAGCAGTCACTGTGCTTCACACTCTGGCCTACTGTCCTTCAAACATGCTAGACTTCTCCGGCTTCTGGTCTTTGATGCTCTTTCTGGAACACTCTTCCCCCAGCTCCTCACATTGGCTCTTTTTCGATTCAGGTCTCAGCACAACTCTTGCTTCCTAGTGAGGCCTTCCCTGTGCGTCTTACCTCAAGCAGTGGCCCTCCTGCTGTTACCCTCCGCTTCCATCTTCTTCAAAGCACTTTTCACTGACTATATTGTTGACTTATTTATCTCCTCCACTAGGACCCAAACTCCATGAGGGTAACCCCAACACCTAGAGTAGGACCTGACCCTTGATAGGCACCTTGCTAATATTTGTGGAATGAGCGAATGAATATCCAGACATACCCTAAAATCAAAGACCTCAAAATGTCAAGAATGATAATGCTAATAACAACCTCAAGGTCTTGACCCAAATTCCTTAACAATTGTAATCCCCATAATCCCAGCTAAAATGAATTTAGAGATCCCCAACTATCTAATGGGTCACAAGTCGCTCCAAATGCTCCTAAGCCCGCTGAGATCCTAAACTACCCGAAATGGCCTAAGACGTCAAACAGTGTTAAAGACACTGAAGAGGCATAAATTACTCAAAATGACTTTAAGCCCTAAACGATCTTCAATGGCTTTAAATGATGCCAAATAATATAAATCATCCTTAAAAAGCTCTAAATGACCCCAAAAGGACTTAAGTCTCTAAAGGCCTTCAGTATTTTTGAACCCTAAATGATTCTAACTCTAAATGCAGAAAACATCCTGAAGGAAAAGAAATAAGCCTAGTTCTAAGGACTCTAAAGAACCCAATGATTTCAGTGGCGCAATGGCTAAGGTGTCTAACAACCCTAATGACTGGAAATGATCCCAAATGACCCTAAACCATCTTAGAACAGAGGGGTTCTTGGGGGGTGAGGAATCTTGTTAAGATGCTGATTCAGATTCAGCAGCCTGGGGTGGGGCTTGAGACCCCGCCTTACCATCAAATTCCCAGTTTGATAGTAACTGCTACTGGTGTTGCTGGTCCACAGACCACACTTTGAATAGCAAGGCTAGAAGCTACAGAAACTTGAATGACCCAAAAGGATCCTAAGAAAACTAAGACTACCCTACATTCTAAAATGTCCTCAAAGATCCTAAACAAAATTCAACCCTAAACACCCTACGGTTTCTTAAATGATGCTTAAAACCCTAAGGCCAAAATAATCCCACATGACCCTGAACTAAGTCAAACAACTCTGTATGACCCTAAGGATCACAATAGACTCTGAAAGGTCTGAAACCTTACACCTCCCTAAAGTACTTTAAAAATTCAAATTTACTCTAAATGACTCTAAACCCCGACAGTCCAAAAGACCCAAAAGATCCTAAATATACCTAAAATCTGAGATTCCCTAAACAATTCTTATTGATCCAAAATTGTCCTAAGCCCAAACTGACCTTAAATAATTTCAACAGAGCCTAGATCTGATGACCCTGACTTTCCCAGGTTCAGTGACACTAATGCTAACAGCTCCAATGACTTGGCATTAATGACTCAGCAATAAGCAGACACCTTGCTGATGGCCTGTCCTGACCCCAATTACCCCACATGCCAACAACTCAACATCTACACCCCAAAGAACAGAGCTCGATTATACACCTTGACTTTAATCCTGACCGGGGACGCTACTCACGCTGAACCAGAAGACCCTGAGTTCCAACAGACAATGGATTGATGCCTTCACCCTCAGAATCCTAACAACATGAGAACAGTGACAGAGATTACCCTGAGGCTTCCCTGGACCTAAATGTGACTTTGGCTCTGAATCACAGAGCCCTGAACGCTAATAACCTTGACCTTAAACCCAAACACTGAAAAGCAGTATTAAGATAGCCCAAGCATGGCACCGACTCTGATTCTCCTGATATGGGGCACCATAAGTCCTCCTACAACACTCCTCACACTAAGCCCCATGTGCACACTGTCGATGCAAATAATCCATAATCAATCTATAAATCAAAGCTGGGGTGAGTTCATGATGAGCCTGGTCTGAGGACTAGAGCCTGGGGGCTTCCTGCCCCAAGGAAGGAAGGGCACCAAAGAAGTGGGGAGTACAGAGTGGTTATACACCACCTGGGAACAAAGAGTATACATCACATAGGACAGGAACGTCTCTTTTACAACAGTCACGAGGTACTTTGATAGCACAGCAGGTCAGTGGTCACAAGGTGAGCACAGCAGGGCGGTAATTAACCCTTAGCTTCTAGGAAGAGATACTTACCTTAAGGAAATGCCGCGATGGGGGAAGCCACATCCCTATCTTTAAGGGCATCATTCTCATCTTGGGGAAATTGTACATGCTAAAAGCAGTTGTACAATGCATGCTCAACAGGCTACTTCAGGCCTTTCTGGAAAAACAAGGTCAGGCCGAATGGCTTCCTTATATACTCCAATATGTCCTATTGTTTGTCATTTATTTATCACACCAACACAGGAGGATGTAGTTACAAAATACGATGAAGTAACATCTTTTAGAAGTTCATTCTACTTTGGACCTGGGGCCCCAAAATCCACCTGAGAATTGTGCACCACGTTTTTCTCAATGTAATTACTGAAATTCATCCCGAATTACGACAAACATAATGTAGACGTTAGCCTTTATAAGACTAAATGTAAGCTGCCCTTATAGTCATGAAGTTGCTTTTCGGGCCCGTGTGACATTCAGCACGTCGAGGGAAGAAAAATGCCAGCAGCTGCCACTTAAAGGACCAGCCAGCCACAGGAATCCACACAGGACATTACTGCAAATGAATCTTGCCGAGTGGTCACGACTTAACCTGCTTTATTCCCCCTAAGGAAGATGCTTCAAAAAAAACATCCCCCCGAAAACTCAAGATCCATGGTACTGTCTTTCTTGGGGGACATATTGAAAGATAATAATTTGGTTCCAATGAACCACATAAAGGAGCTTCAAGTCCTGATGATGAAGATCTGTCTCACAGTGCGTAATAATTTCTTTATCGGAATTTGTAGAGAAAGTAAGTTAAAGGCTACAGATCTAGCACAAAATCAATTCCACTAACTGAAAGTAGATGCCAAGACATGATGTTGAGTGAAAACAGCTAGTTGGTAAAAGATACAGACAAGATGGTCCTTACTTATGCATCTCACACAAGCACAGAAATACTTCGTACATAAACGTATAGAAATAGATCGGAAGGATATCTACTCGTTAAAGGTTACTTCGAGACGAGGATAGAGGGGTGATGGTGATGGCTTTACCTGTGATGGATTAACTTTTTTCAAAATATAGTTTCTCTTTTCTTCGATGATGTTTGTGAACATAGTTTAGAGAGTCCATCAAAAACAGCTCTCTCGGGGCTGGCCCGGTGGTGCAGCGGTTAAGTGCGAACATTCCGCTTTGGCGGCCCAGGGTTTGCTGGTTTGGATCCCGGGTGTGGACATGGCACTAATTGGCAAGCCACGCTGTGGTAGGCGTCCCACATATAAAGTAGAGGAAGATGGGCACGACGTTAGCTCAGGGCCAGTCTTCCTCAGCAAAAAGAGGAGGATTGGCAGCGGATGTTAGCTCAGGGCTGATCTTCCTCAAAAAAAAAAAAAAAAACCCCAAACAAACACAAAAACAAAAAACGGCTCTCTCCTGCTCCTTCCGGGCCTCGCTCCCATCCTCTCCACAACTCTCAACTCTTCCAGCTGATTCCTTGCTGTTTACCACTTATCTTTAATGCACTGATGTCTCTCCTTCTGATTTGCTAATCTGGGGTCTTATCTTTCTGTACCTCCTTCCCCACCTTCTTGTGCAAATCCTAATTTTTGGTTAGATCCATGTCCAGCCTTTACATTATATGACTATAGAAAAGCTCAGCTGTGTACTACACTATAATTATTTTTCCTTTTTTAGCACAAGAACAACTGTTTCCCTTGAAGTTAAAAATTGTCTTTTTTTGTTTTGCTCAGTTTTCTATGTATTTTTAATGAATTCAGCCTCACACTAGTTTCAAATTCTCTAAACCTCTCATATGCTCAGTTTCCCACGGCATTATGTCAGTTTCATTTTCTTGGAGGCTTGTCCAGAAATCAGTTACCTTCCAGGCCTGGTGCTTGGTTGTCAGGAGGGGTCTTTCTTCACTCTCTCCTCGGCTCTCTTTGTCTCTCCATCTCCGTCTCTTTCTTCCTACAAGCCCCGTCTCCCTCTTTTGGGTTTACTCCCTGCAGGACCGCAAATTCTGACTTCTCAGGCAATCGGTGCCCTGTAGGAATGCAAGCCCCTGGGATTCAGGAACTTCAGATTTTTCCAGAAAACCTAGAAATCCAGATTACATGAGTCTCCTGATGTTTGACATACACACTATGCCAGAGAGAAAAAGACTCTAACCCGAGTGGGTGTATAGGCTGCCACGTTGCTATCTCTATTCTAGTTACTTTGATTTAACTACAGTCACATTGGCCTCCCCAGGCCATGCGTAGAGTCCAAGATTAATAAGACCTGATAGAAGAAAATCCCTGTATTTCCCACAAAGGAGAAAAGTGAGTTGAGAGGAGCTGCTGGACTTGCAAGACTTGCTCAGGGTTTCCTTAGTTACAAGGGTTTGGGTTAGAACTTGACATTCAGGGCAGACATAGGCTGTGGAACTTGGGGCTCAGCCCCTCCCTTTATCCTTGTAACCCTGGGATAAAGTTACGACTCATTCCATTGCCTCCAACTTCGCACCTGCATCTCCACCATTCCAGCTGCGGTGGGTGAGGTGTGTGCCCCAGTCTAATAGGGCCCAACCCCTCCCCCTCAGCTAGGCACCATGGATACCCCAGGACCCTGGAAGGTGGGCAGGCAGCAGAGTGTCCTTTTCTTCGGAGGTCCCAGCAGGGGAGTGCCTCTTTCCCAAGGTCATCTAGGCATCTGTCTGCACGGTTAGCCCAGAGGCCCATCTGGTCATTTGCACACCAGTGACTCTTTCTGGCCTGCCTAGACATCCCGGCATCTTCAAACCAATGAAAGCACATCCTGGCTTGAGTCAGCTTTCCCAGCTGTGCCCCAGGCTGCCTGCCCCTCTTGACCTGTCCAGATCTAATGTTCTGCCTCCTGTCCCATTCAGAGCTTCCTTTAGGGCCCGATGTGAAAGGGACCAGCAGGGCCTTTTGGCTCAGGTTCAGGTTCATGAAGAGCCTTAAATGTGTGCTGGTCAGTTATCACCAGATGAGATACAGTAGTCTTAGTTTGGGCTCCTCCAGGAGCCGACTCTGAGACCCAGAATTGAAGGCTAGTAGTTAGTTGGGAGGTGATGCCAAGAAGCACTGGAAGTGGATGGGGAAGTATGATAGGGAAGGGAAGGAAGCCAATATAGGGTGTGTTATCAATTAAGTTACCACTATTGGCAACTGGAGCTCAGTCCCACTGGGTAGAGCCAAGGTAGGGCACACTTCGGAGTTCTCCCACCGAGCGGTGAGGGAGCTGGGGTATTTGCACACCAGCTTCCATCGGGCATTGGTCAGGGGCTGCCTTTGGGGGCTGGAGGAGGCATTAATTCCCAGGCACATCTGGCTTGCAGGGTACACAGGCAGCAGGGGCACAGGTGCCAGCTATTAGAGGTCAGGCGTATGTGCGTAGGAATGGCGAGTGATACGGACAATGTCTGCCACATGAAGTTGTATTTGCATGTGTTAACAGTGGCAATTTGTCAGATGTAAATATTTAAGCTATTTCACATGTATGGAAACTTGTTTCTGCATTTCTTCATCTTGCAATTTCCTGGATGCCCTAAAAAGAAAAGCCTCTCTCCTCCACCCCACGGGACATTCTGGGAACTTATTTAGGGCCAATCCACCCTAATTTGCCCCTCTCAAGAGCCTTAACTTAATTACATCTGTGAAGATCCTTTTTCCATATAGATAACACTTACAGGTTCCAGGGATTCAGATTTGATATCTTTGGGGGGCATTTCCCAGCCTACCACACTATGGAGAACCTGAACTAGTTTGGAAAAAGCGAGGTTAGACAAAAAGGATGCCTGCAGTCAACTGGATGCTTAGTAGACAAGAAAATGCATAATATTGGAAGCTGGAACATTGCCCAGCCATGAAAAACAAAGGTAAGTGGAGCTGACCAAGGCGGGGCTAACCCCAGACTCCTACTCCTGGCACCCCACTTCTTGGTGGTCATTCTCTTCTCCTAAGCCATCTCAAGGCCACCGTGTATTTATGGGTAATCCCCAAAGCCGTTAGTAAAGTAGGGAAGCTTCAATTCTTTCCCCCTGTCATTCATTTAACACTGGAAGCAATTGAGATCCCAGACAAAGAGACAAGAAAGAGGGCATCTTCATCTCTGGGAAGACGGTGTGTGCCAGGGGAGGAGCCAGTTGGCGATTCAGAAGGCGAGCCCTCCTCTGTGTAAGCCTCAGAGACATCCTGAAGCTGCCCCTCTATTTTCCTGCTCCCCACCCAAGCGATTCGCTCCAACTTGTCTCACTTTGGGTAACTCGTCTCCATTCTCAGATGACAGCGGATGGCCCCATCTCACATACTCAACCTGGCTTTTCTTTCTCTGAGGGGTCCAGACCATGGGGTGTTTGGGGGCAGTTTCGAGATGGTCTCCGTCATTCTCCTCAGAGCACACAGTTGTCAACACAAAGGTATCTGCCAGACAGAAATAATGAGTGAAGGCATTTTGGGGACACACTGTTGAGCTTTCAGCCACCAGCCCCCCTTACAGAAACCCTTTGCCCTGCAGACTGTCAGCTTAATTTAGGCACCATGTAGGCCAACCAGGCATCTGCTCCCTGGGACACTAAGCTTCCTTAGGCTGTGGTCACAGGATGGCCTGGGGACTCTTAGGAGGGGGCAGTTACGGAGCTCAGGCCAGTGGTTGGGCAGTGCCTTGGATGCTGATGGCATTTGGTCTGGTCTCTTTTTTTCTGAATCACCTTTCAGCTGTGTTCCTGGGGCTTGTTTTGGGGTAGACATTGGTGCCCACTTGCTGATCACCCCAGGCCTTGGGGCCCTCCAAGTGAGCCTGGCTCTTCCTGACTCTTCCAGGTCCTACCCATTCCCCACTGCGTTCTCCACCTGTGGTCACAATGCCCTTCCTGGACAACTTGGACCCAGCTGCCCCCGCTGCTGCCCAGGCCACTCGTGCCAGCAGTCCTCAGGTAGCTGCTCAGCTTGGCTGCTTCCTCCTCCTGCTTCCTCAGACTTTGCCTGGAGGTGGCCCTGGGGCTGACTAGGTTAGGGAGCTCTAGCCTTCCTCCATCTAGTCCCCTAGTAGCTTCCGACCACACTTAGAACGAACTCCTACACAGTCTTCAAGGCCCTCATCACCAGTCCTGGCTACCTCCTTCACCTCATCTCACACGCGCCCCGTGCTGCTCCCTTTGCTCACACCTGCCTCCCCATGGCCTTGACATGTTTTCAACTTGGGCCCTTTGAACGCATGGTTCTCTTCCTGCAGCATCTTGGCAGAAAGAGACACCAGATCTTGGTATGGCTAGCTCATTCTCATTTTCCAAGTCTCAGCTCAAATGTCCCCTTTGCAAAGAGGCCATCCTGGTCACCTCGGTAATGTCTTCCCCAGTCATTCTTTTCATTATTTAAAAAGTTTTTTAATGAGATAAAATATACATGCAATGAAATGCTCCTATCTTAAATGTACAGCCTGGAGAGTTTTGATGAATGTATACTTCTGTGTAGCGATACCGCAGTCAACATACAACCTCTCCTCAGCGCCTTGTTAGCACATTGCCTTGTTTCACTCAACTCTGTAGGACATTGTCTTGTATGTTTGTTTGTTGTCTATCTCCCCCTCTACAATGGAAGCTCCCAGAAAACAGAGATCTCATCTCTCTTGTTCACTGCTGTATTCCTCATGTTCAAGACATCCTTCTTGGTTGCACTGAATGAATACATGGTCTTTTCCATTTGTATGAGCACGTAGCCCCTGACTTCTAATGCTGAGAACTCCCCCAACGTAATCCCTGGGGTGAGGAATGGCCTTCCCCTCGGTGGAACGGAATTCAGGAGGCAGGTACCCCTGGGGTGAATAACACTCTTTGTCCCTCGGCCTCTGTGTTAATGAAGTTGTCAGAGCTCTTTCCTCGACCTGGCGCTCTGCCTCACCACTTCCACATCCCACACCCGCCCAGTGTGAGGGCACCACCTTGGAGAGTCAGGGTCAGGGCCATCAAACACAGTCCAAAAGCCGAACGTCATTTACGTTAACCTTGAAGTGGTCGGGTGACGCATGAGTGTGTGAACTGGAGTTTGTGTGCGCAAGCGGCACCTTTCAAATCGATTTCTGTTTAGGCAGAAAGTCCTGGCAGACACCTTCCCCCTGAAATCACGAAGGTTTTTAAAAGCCCAGCTCCGGGGGGCGGGGAGTGTGGAGGCAGAGGATGAGGGCGACGCCCCCTGGTGGTACCTTCAGGCTCTGTGACTCTATGAGGATTTCGTGTTCCTTGCACCAGCCGCGTATTAACTGAGCGTAGCAGCCCGGCTCCTCGTTCCAGGCTCAGCTCTGAGAAAGATCTGGGGAAAGAAAGACAGGCTCATGTTTCAAACCGGGCGAGCCTGATGGTTAATGAGAATGCGAAAGGCGAACCCTGCCGAAGGCCTCTTTCCAGGCGGTGAGGCTGTGAACGGGGCTGGCGGGTTCGGCCTTCGCCCATCAGGGTCGGTGGTTTTAGCGCGCCCTCTAGTGGTCCAGACGCCGTGCTACTCCCACTCCCACCTTGTCTGACCAGCGGCCGCCAAAGCCGGGTAGGAAAGGAAAAGACTACAACCTCTATTTTAGTTGAAACAATTGAACTTTTTAAATCTTAAAAATAGTGACATTTTGACCTTGCTGGTTTGTGTGTCAGCACGTATCACGTTGCTTAAGGTAAGGGGGCAGGGGTTCCCGGGAGCGCAGGAGAGCCTGGCACCCCGGAGACGCTGCTGCCTGACCCCTTCTCTGGCTCCCTGTTTGGGACGTAAAGCTTTTGACACATGCCTGGTGTGTTTGATGCTTTCTGAGCCAGACTGCTCAGGTTCGAATCCTTCTTCCCATACTGTGAGCCCTGGATTACTCTCTGCCCACCTCCATTTCTTCCTCTGTTTAATGGAGATAATATTAGGACCCATCTCCCAGGGCTGCTACAGGCATTAAATGCCTTTAAAACATGTAGAAAGAAAGGTGCCTTGGTGGGGACTGTATAAGCGGCAGCAACTATTATTACTTAGTTTTACTTAGACTAAAACTCTCACAGAAATCCTAAGAGGCTTAAAAATTACTGCAAAAAATATAGACGGAAGGTAATACAAATAATGCAAATAAAGAGGTGGAGAAGAACGACCGCTAAAACTGATATATAAAAGTCCATGTATATAATTTATAAATAAGTACTAGCGCATGCTAGACTGCTCACTGAGTGCGCGTCCAATCTGAAAAGCTTGGGGACTACTGGCTCTGAGAGGGATGGGGACGAGGGATCCCCAGTGGATGTGTGGGCTTCGCCCTGCGCATCTCCCTTGATTTGCTCAGCTACCCTTTGGTTTGGCAGGGCTTCAGTGTCATCTTTCATGTGGGGACACTGAAGCACAGAGAGGTTAGCAGCCTTGTCCACAGTTACACGGTCTGGTCACTGGCTGAGCCAGGCCTCTGGACTGCAAAGGCTGCTGGTTTTCACACGCTTCTAGATCCTTTCCATGACAGTTAACCTCTTGGCTGCTCCATTCTCCTTGGAGATGCAAGGGGAGGACCATCAGCCTTTGCAACTTACCCTCTGGCTGCCTTCTGCCCCCCTCCCACTCTCGTCTCTAAGGATAAGAAGGTTTGAGACCGGGGGAGGTCGGGGTCAGGTCCTGCTCTGAACTATGTCGATTCTGCCATGTCCAGGCTAGAGAATGTCTTGCACAGTTTTTGTCCTGGTCAGAGCCACTTTCATGGGCTTTTTTTTTTTGCCATTCTGGACCACAGGCTAGCTGTTGTAATTCTCAGGCCATGTCCAAAGCAATTGCCAACAAGTAGACATGACGTTGCATACGATTAACAAAAGAGTCTTTTGTTAAGTGAAAGTTTGTCTGTGTCTGAGTCAATCTCCAACAAAAGCTATTTCCGAAAAGCCAATTTATGATGGTTTTTAGAATAATTGCTTGGACTTCAACGTATATTTCTGGTTCAGGAGCTCATTTGGATGTATTTCAAGGGATTGCTTAGGAACGTCTGTTACATGCCAGACACTGTTCTAGCTGCTGAGGATACCAGATAAAGATACATAAGACAGACAATTTCCTTGCTTGCTCGGAGCTCGCATTCTAGTGGAGAATGGTGGGATAAAATTATTAATCACAAGTCACAATGTGGCTATTGAGTGGATATGTGGATTCCTCACCCCTTGCTGTATCCACATGCCTGCCTGGCCTCATTCTGGGTGGAGGACACTTCTCCACACCTTGACCTTGGGCTTAATCATAAGGATTGCTTTGGCCAATAGAATGTGGGTAGCAGTGGCAGTGTGTCCATTTTGAGCCGATGTCTTTAAAGATCTCACACATTTCTGCTTGCTTTATTACTCTTCCGCCATGGCCATGAGGAAAACACACCGGGCCTGGTCCTTGTGGGAGGATGAGAGACATGAAGCAGAGCTGCCCCCACCTGTCTCACAGCCTTCCCACGCAGAGCATAGCTGTCTAGCCGAGCCCAGTCTAGATCAGCTGAACTCCAGCCAACCCACAGATGCCAGCAACAATACAGGGTTGTGGTTTTAAACCATGGAGTTCTGAGATGGCTTGTTACACAGCAATAGCTTACTGATACATGTGCTTTGAAGGGAACAAGAAGCTGGGATAGATACAGATGAGTAGAAGAAACCTACTTTTGGTAGGATGGTCTGGGAAGGTCTGGTGAGAGCTGACACTTAGGCTGAGATCTACAGCTTGAGAAGGAACCTTTCGCAGGATGAGGGGAGAGGAGTGAGAACAGACAAGGTCCTGAGGCTAGAAAGGACTTGCTGTGTTTGAGAAGCTGATGGAAGATCTGAGTGGCTGAAACAGAGTCAGTCAGGGAAGATGGGCCAAGATGAAGTTAGAGAGAGGTACAGAGCTTCTGAGGCCGGTGTAAGGAGTTTGGATTTTATTCCAGTTACAATAGGAAGCTTTTAAAAGGTCTTAAGGAGAGAGAGAGTGATTGATTTTGGGTTTTTAATAGACCGTCCTTGCTCCTGTGTGACTAGAAGCGGGAATGCCAGTTAGGAAGCTACTGCACACATCCAGATGAGACGATGGCAGCCTGGACCAGTTGGTGGCAGTGGTGGTGCTGAGAAAAGAGTGATTAATAGTGCATATTAGAGTAGACATTATTGGACCAAGACTTCTGGTTTAGGGTATGATGGAAAACTACCATCAGCTACCAATTCACCTCCCCAAAAGCCATTCCTGAAAATCCAGAGGAGAGAAAGGAAGGTAGATAAGATGACGGATGCGTATGTGGCATTTGAACGAGAGTGCGGAAGTGATAGGAGCAGGGTGGTAACTAATACTTGTTGAGCACTTCTTATATTCTAGGCAGTGCCCCAAGCACTCGACATTCCCACAGTCACGAGGTAGGTCATCATCTCCACTTTATAGATGAGGAGATGGAGACACCATGAGCATCACTGACTTGCTCCAGGGCACACACAGCTGGGAAGAGGAGCAGAGCCATCTGGGGTTCGGCACAGTCTCTGCGTTGGCCATGCCCCAGGGGAGGACCCAGGAAAATGGTGCTGGAGTTTGCCTTTGCAAGGCTTTCTGAGGTCCCTGAGCAATGCCTATCTCCCTGGCACCGTCACTTGGATACCTGAATGCTCAAGGCCCCTGAGCACCTCTCGCACGTCGTCTTGTGGTATGAACCTTTTAGGGTCCTTGACTACCCATCCCCAACCCCAAGTTGCGAACTCAGCTTTGCTACCATCTCTGGATGGTGGCTGATGCACCCAAGAAACTTCTTTCTTGGCTGATAATGTTAACACACATGGTTCCCTAGAGTTAACATTTGCTTTTAAAAAAGAGTTCTGTTTTAAATGCATATGGAAAAAGTCAAGGTTTTTGAACCCAGTTTTCTATCCCTTTTGAGATCTGGAAAGTCAGTTTCTGGGGTGGAGCCTGGTTTCGTGGTGACGAGCAGGAGGCTCTCTTGGAGCTTTGAGGTGTATTCCTGGGCAGTGGCTGGTTCTCACACAGATGCCCCCACCCCAGTACAATGAGCTCCCGGGCCAGCTGTGACTTCGCCCTTGAGAACCTCTGACTTTCCTCTGGCTCTTTGTTCAGTTTCCTTTCTTGACAGCTCCCATTCTTCCCATCAGCAGGAAGAGATGACAAAACCCGGAGCCAAAACTTCCTTCAGCTGACCCACACCAGGCCCGGGACATGTCTCAGACTCGCGGAGAACAATGGAGCTCTCCTGGCGCTCAGCAGAGCCTGGGGCCTGCGTGCTCTGAACCGTCTTCATCCTTACCTGCCGTTTTTGCTGAAGCCGTTCCCCGTCACCCCTGGGGGTTGTTGCCTGTTGGAGGTCGTGCCTTAGGCGACTACGAACATTCTTGTCTTCTGGTGGACCTGACACTCCTTTCTCTTAGGTCTATACGTAATATAGGACTGGAAATGACAGCCTGTCTCTGAAGACTGGTAAATTGAAGTTTACGGGATTTTCAGCTCATTAACCATCCTGTAGGTGGGCAGAGGGGAAATCAATGTTGGCTACGTGTCTAGATGAGCTGCTCCTCCTGGACTCCCAGCAGCCCATTCCCACCTGTTCATTCAGTGGCTGAGGAAGATGCCTCGAGAAGGCAGGAGCCTCCTTCAGAGCTACAGCAAGCCTTTCTTTCTCTGGGAGACAGCCCCGTCTACCTCTCACCCAGGGCTTGCCAAAGTTTCACGTGAACCAGAATCACTTACGTGAGGGAAGGCAGTGCCCTGGCCATGGTTCTAAATAGAGAGAAAAACAGGGCGCCACACAGGGGGTGGTTACGGGACTGGTTATATAACCTATAAGCAGAAAGCACAACTGGGGACCCCAGGCTTTCCAAAGCTCTGGCAGGGCCCCCGGGGCCAGGAAGGCCGACCTCTGTGGTCTTGCTTTGGGTGGGGAGTAGAATGAGGCAGAGCCAGCCGGATGCACTGCTCCTTCTTGGCCCTACACCAGGGCCGTGACCTTCAGCTGAAGAGTCCAGCAGCAGGGGATGATCTTCCAATTTCATTGACGAAAATTATAAAAATACTGACATTTATTAAAAGGAGGCAACAGGATGTGGAGGTTAAAGTATGGCCTTTGAAACCAGACTGACTGCCTGGGTCCCCTGCTTACTGTCAACCATGCCAAGTCCCTAAGCCTCAGACTCCCTTTCTATAAAATGGACGTAATTATAGTGTCTGCCTGACAGAGTCGTGAGGGTTAAATAAGCCACCGGCGACTTCTTGGAACAAAGCCTGACACATACTAAGCACTCAATAAATGCCATCTGTTCATTTTGAAACTTTGAAAATAATTATCAGCATCTCTAGTTGGTAAATAATTCGATTTATAGGTGTCATTTTTCTTTTCTTTTCTTTTTTTTTTGAGGAAGATTAGCCCTGAGCTAACTGCTGCCAATCCTCCTCTTTTTGCTGAGGAAGCCTGGCCCTGAGCTAACATCCATGCCCATCTTCCTCTACTTTATATGTGGGACACCTGCCACAGCATGGCTTTTGCCAAGCGCTGCCTTGTCTGCACCCGGGATCCAAACCGGCAAACCCTGGGCTGCGGAGAAGTGGAACGTGTGAACTGAAACCACTGTGCCATCGGGCTGGCCCCTCAATTTCCATTTAAACTTTTTATTAAAATCATCACAGATCGGTAGAAGCAAATAAAGTGCGTAAGAGGATGGATGGATACAGGAAGGATTGTGTAATTTAATGAAAACCTAAAACAAAAAAGCAGTGGTCCTATGTCTGTCCCTTAGGCTCCCAAGTGGACCAAGCCATAGCCACACGTCCCAGGCCCTGTGCTTGCCCTCAAGAAACAGCAGATATCCAGGCTTCTTTGGGGGCTGTCCCTTCTTCTGGGTCCCATGGCCTTACTCTCATCAGCATCAACAGTGTCCCCTGACAAGAAGATACTAATGGCGGAGGAACTGCCTGGAGCCACTCAGGCCCTCTCCCTGGGTAGCCTCCTCAGTGTTTGGTTGCTAATTTTAAACTCACTAGAAGGAATCAATCCACATCTCAGGGGCCAGCCTGGTTGCCGAGTGGTTAGGTTCCCGTGCTCCACTTTGGTGGTCCAGGGTTTCGCTGGTTCAGATCCTGGGCGTGGACATGGTACTGCTCATCGAGCCATGCTGAGGCGGCATCCCACATGCCACAACTAGAAGGACCCACAACTAAAAATATACAGCTATGGGCCAGCGGGGGGGTGGTTTGGGGAGAAAAAGGAAAAGTAAAATCTTAAAAAAAAAAAAAAGCTTCATCTCAGTATTGGCTCCTCAGGACTTCCATCCTCATAGAATCTGGAGTTGGAGGGACCTGGGGCTCATCTGGTGGTTCCCTTGCCCTCTGCTGCGGCAATTCCCTCCACGGCACCCTCACTGAGGAGAGGATGCTCTGTGATGGAAGCCCCAGGTTTGGGAGCAACTCCTTGCCACTGCCCTGCCCCTCCCCCTGCCTTGGAGTCCCTTGTCTGCCGCTGTGTAGGCTCCCTCTGGGGTGGCATAGGGACCCCTTCCTCCTGGGATGGGACTGAGAACAGATCCTCTGGCTCCTCAGTCTGATCCTTGACCACCCAGGGAATGGAAAGGCAAGGATCCACCTTCCAGGGATCCAAGTTCTCAGGTCCAGACACAGCAAGGAAAGGAGGTGCCAACTTTCCTTGTGTGTCTTCGCCCTCCCCAGCCCTCACCTCCCAGAGCAGGCACCAGCTTCCGCCCGCTAAGGTTGAAGTCTTCCTGACATGCAGGACCAGCCACTTAATTCGCCGGGCCCAGAGCTAGTTGAAGATGTGTGCCCTTCTTAAAAAATTATTAAGAATTTCAAGGCAGCAACAGCAGAGTATTAAACCAGGCACAGGCCCCTTCTGACAGTTGCATGGGGCACATGTCCATGAAGCTGGCCCTGATGACAGAGGTGTGCCCTGCTCATTGCATTGTCCTGGTATTTCTGAAGCTCCTTTCCTGTTTTTTTTCTTTGAGATTCAATTCACATACTATAAAATTCACCCCCCCC